>NC_063434.1:21635755-21937947 GCF_020379485.1 Brassica napus | reverse complement strand
GACATGGAGGTTCACATGATGACTTCACCTCACAAGCGTTCAGAACAAAGGACAATATCGAACTTGTTCGAATTGTGGTAGAACGAGTCATGAAAAGTCTGCATGCTGGCAGCTAATTGGGTACCCGGAGTTGTTTACCTAAAGAAGAGGAAGAGGAACTTGTGGTACATCAAGAGGAGGAGGTGGTCGCGGTAACAGTTCGTCTCTAGGAAGGACAATCTAATGTGGCCTTTGCGACCATATCAAATCCAGTAGGATCTACACCTCCCGAGCTAACTCCAGAACAGAGGAGAGCGATCACTCAAATCATCAACAACAAATCAAACTCTTCCGATAAGTTGTCCGGTAAGGATACGGGTGATGTGATTAATTGATACATGCACATCACATCATATGACGGGGGATATCAACCTACTCATTGATCTCGAAGATATCTCTCCATGTAAAGTTGGGTTTGTTGATGGAAGCACCACGGTTTCAAAGAAAGTGGGCGTGTTGCCTTTGTCTGATCGTACTCATTATATGATGTGTTATATGTTCCATATTTGAATTGCTCTTTGATCTCAGTATCTAAGTTACTCAAGCATTCAAACTGTTTTGCATTTTCACTGATACTATATGTGTTTTGCAGGACCGGTGTTTGAGGATGCTGATTGGAGCAGGTGAAGAACGTGATGGGTGTACTATGTTACGGATGTCAGAGCTGTACGTGTTAACAAGACTGTGAAGGTTGAAGATTTCAGTGTTGTGGCATCGTCAGTTGGGGCATCTAGAGTTTTCAGCTTTGTCATCGTTGTCTTTATTTTCTGGTATTAGTGTTTCTGAAAGTTTACATTCGTGTGAGGTCTATTTCCAGGCTAAGCAAACTAGAGATCAGTTTTCTGAAAGTTCAAATAAAACTACCGATTGTTTTGAGTTGATTCACATTGATGTGTGGGGCCATATCGTGTTTAAGCTTCGTATGTAGCATCTTATTTTTTCACTGTCGTGGATAACTTCTGACGAACTGTGTGGACGTTCTTGTTACTTGAGAAGTCGCAAGTAAAGAAAGTAGTAGAGAATTTTTGTGCTTATGCTGATACCCAGTTTGGAAAGACAATAAAGAAAGCAAGCAGCGACAAAGGCACCGAGTTCATGTGCTTGTCGTCGTTTTTCAAAAACAAAAGGGGTAGTTCATCAGAGTTCATGTGTAGGAGCGCCGCAACAAAACGGTAGTATGGAGAGAAAACACCATCACTTGTTAAATGTTGTGCGATCGTTGCTCTTTCGGACAAGTATGTCGATTAAGTTTTGGAGAGAAGATGATCTTGCAGCAGCACACGTTATAAATATCACTCCAACCAAAGTTGTTACCGGGAAGTACGCTCACAAGTTGTTGTTTGGACCAGTTCCCTCGTACTCTGATCTGCAAGTTTTTGGATCACTTTGTTTTCCTCATAAGCAGTTGCGAGACAAGAAGAAATTTGCATCTCGGAGTAGGAGATGTGTATTCGTGGGATACACCTTTGGAAAGAAGGGATGGCAGTTATATGACTCTGAGAAGAACGAGTTTTTGTGTCTCGTGACGTGATCTTCAAGGAAAATGAATTTCCGTTTTCAAACAGTTCATCTGAAGTATCTCCGACTCCCGTCATTACAGAAAACTTTGAGGATGTCTTCTTGACGAATGAAATAGTGGGTATTGGAAACAGGGGGAGTAATGATGATGTAGGAGAATCAACGCCACAAGTTCCAAGTGTTGAGCATGTCTCTCAAGACTCTGCAATGATTTAAATTGGACCTAAAGTAGGAGGAAAAAGGACTGCAGAGACACCAGCGGTGGTTAACCTTTAATGCAGCAGAAACAGAGGTAGCTTTGGGTTCACTCATTTGTTTCATCCCTACAAAAGACATGTTCACGTTCCTCCTCAACACCGGTTCTCTCGACGTAGTTTATGTTTTTGTTATTGCTACCACCATAGAGCATAGAAGCTACGACATTAAACCTTCAGTCATTGTTATAATTATTTCTCCACTGATCACATTAAACTTTGAGTCTCCTTCTCTCTCTCTTTGGATCTTCTCCAATTGCAGGGGAGTATCAAACACTACACGGCTCTGAGAAACTTTTATCTCTCAAAGAACAATCTCAACGGAAGTTGCCGGAAAGGATCAATGCTCTGCAACTTATCAAAATTGCAGATGCTTTCTGAAAATCAAAATTCTTAATAAATTTCGAACAACAATTTGAGGGCTCGTCCTCTGTTGGATTTGGAAATTATAAGCAAATGCGTAATTTGAATGATGGTTTTACGGGTCGGGTACTAAGTTTGAGCAAATACTTAGTTTGGAACTGTTTTTTTCTGGTTCAATTTTGGGTTTAGTGGTTTGCTCACAAGTTATATTAAACCAAGATATATGGGGAAATAAATCTTAAACTTTGTTTTCGGAGATAAATAGAATGAGGTTACATACTTCATAACATATATGATGCTATATGATAGTTCTTGAGTAAAAAAAATCATTCCACGTCTGACAATTTGATACTTTGTTGAATGCATGGAACTTAAAAATTATTGAGTTATCTATTTGACAACTAATATTATTAATTAATAGGAGAAAGTTGTAGGGATATATTTCTAAATTAATTAAATTCCTAAATAATAAAATACTACATCTGATTTTTTTTTTAAAGGAGTGAATAGATTTGTTTACTATTTAACATCTTAATAGCATTTCAATATGCATTAGTTACACCATCCATACACCCCCTTTAAGCTTTAACCTTTCATCCAGCAAAACTAAAAATACTCGAACCTGATCTAAAGTGTAAACGGATTTAATAGTCCTATAGCAAATACATGACCCGAACCCGAACGGATATCAGAACACCACCTCTACAGATAATAATAATTGATTACAGAGATGTATATGTAATATGAGTAGTAGTGGTAGTAGTAGTAGTGTTTAACTCGATCTATATAGTCAAAATACAAGCTTGCATTATTATGAATCCACTGTTATGGATCAAGCAGAACAATTAATGAGAAAATATTTAGAGCATGAATACATCCAACCCACTCTCTATAGTAATGACTACGATACCCTCTCTCCTTTCTTTTCTCCACCATCTTCCCTTATCAACTCAAGGCTCATAAAGCTATTCTCATCTTCATCATAACCTAAAACAAAAATCACGAAGTGTGAACCAAAGTAAAACAAAACCTTAGTGTATATCAGATCTCGATATTATGGATCCAATCCATGGCTTTATTGGCACAACAAACATCTCACACAACACAAACCTTATGATCGCCGCCGCAGCAGTCACTACCTCATCCTCCTCCTCCTCGTCTTCTTCAGGCGGATCGGCGACGACCCAGCTGAGTAGGTATGAGAATCAGAAGAGAAGAGATTGGAACACATTTGGACAGTATCTACGCAACCACCGTCCCCCACTTTCTCTCTCCCGTTGCAGTGGTGCTCATGTTCTTGAGTTTCTCAGGTACCTCGACCAATTTGGCAAGACCAAGGTATACATAGATAACATATTCACGTATGTATCTCTCACATAAAAGTACTATTTCCGATTGTGTTCATCTACTGAAGACATAGATCCCAGTTATGAAACCCTATGTGTCTGAATTGGGTTTCTTTGACCTATAAAACATTTGTATTATTGTTCAACTGAATTCTTGTTGATATTTGGAGATATTATTATCATCACCGACAATTATTTTTCAACAGGATTATTAATCTTATTTGTTTCAACGGTTATTGTTATAAACAAATAATTGCAATATATATATATGGTGTGTTCTAGGAATATTATTTTTCATTTGATGGTTGTATGCAGAATGTTAATCATTATTATTCTATACTAGATTTTTTTAACCGCGCTACGCGCGGATAAGATATTATATGTATTTTTTAATTCTAAAAAACTAATGTATAATATTGTATTACATTATTTAACGAATATAAAATAAGACTACATAACATAAATATATTTTTAAAATTTTCTTTGTGGAAATCATTATGTTGTTTGATTTTTTTACTTGATTCACATATTTGCATAGTTATTTGTGATAGATGAATAACTATATTATAACTATCAGTAAATAATATATATTTATTATATAATATAAAAAAATATAAAATTATTTAATTTTAAAACAAACTTGTCTCATGTTGGGGACTCGGTTATAGACATATCATATTCGAAGAAGACATTTTTACAGTTATCAATCTTCTTAACAGTCAAGAAACAAATCTGAATATCAAAACAATATGTCATACGATCTCTTTTTGGAATAACTACTCTGAAAAATTGAATTTAGGCATCAAAAAGGACTGGAAATGATGTGCAGATGTGTTATCTAAGTCAGCTTTACAAAGTACTATTATTCATAGTTCATATATCATTTAAGTCCATCCTTTCTTAACCATCTTTAAATAACTGATACTAATTAATAATACACTTTTGGCTGAAAAAAAATCAAATTTGTTTAATTATTGCTTAAATATTTTATTAATATTGTCTAAGAAGCTTTCAATTGATATCATAGTTTAATTTTTATTAGTTTTTTTTTGTTAATTTTAGAGTCTTTTGTATTTAAGATTTTTTTCCATATTAAGCTTATATTTCTTTCACATAATATATATATGTCATAAAAATTACCATCAAATCAGTTTTACTTATTTATTATTTTGTTTTTAATAAAAACACACTTTTTAAATAATTTAATTTAAAATAAAATTATATATTAATTTGTTGTATTCTAACAATTTGATTGATTTAATTAATTTGCTTTGGTGGATAACTTAAAAAAATTTCATATGAATCGGGGAAAGCAAGCTTATGTTGTTATATTATATTTATTTGTGTATATAGAATCTATATATAATGCTAGTGTATAAAGAAATAACATTATTTTTTTTGTAACTTCAAAAAGATACATTATTACAATTTGAAATTATTCAAAATTGAATAAAATGGTAATTAAATAAATATAATTGTTTTTTTATCTTGTTTAGTTTGATTCTCATGAAAAGAAATCGATAGGTTAAACAAATGTTTTAAAATTTGTTGTGTTATTGTTTTGTCTATAAATTACAAAATTTATTGAATTGATATATTTAATTATTGCACCCTTAAATAATATTTTATTAAAACATTAGAGAACTGTGTTTTGAGTTGTTTTGTCAAAATTGTACAAAAATTTATGCTTTTTCATATTTGTCACGAAAATTTATATGTTAAACTTTCTTTTACAAAATTCTTAACTTTGTCACGGAAACAAAAATCTATGTTTTTCATATTTGATGTTCTCACACTTTCAAATAATATATTAGCTTAGTCACTTACTTATTTTTTTGTACAAAACAAAGTATCGGAGTCTTGAAGGTTGAATCCATATTATTGTAAATGTACATAAGAGTTTGTGATTACATATTTAGTGATTCTTGTATATGTATCCAAGAAAGTTGCAATGGCTTAGTGGTGTATGTCATATATTTATGTCATATTAACCCGGGTTCGATCCTTTCCTTTGCATTGTTTTTTTTATTTTTTACGAAAAAATGAATGAGATGACATGGCAATTTCGGACTATCTGATTGGACGATTTTTTATGCCTACGTGGACACTCTACGACCAATTTGGCAAGACCAAGGTATACATAGATAACATATTCACGTATGTATCTCTCACATAAAAGTACTATTTCCGATTGTGTTCATCTACTGAAGACATAGATCCCAGTTATGAAACCCTATGTGTCTGAATTGGGTTTCTTTGACCTATAAAACATTTGTATTATTGTTCAACTGAATTCTTGTTGATATTTGGAGATATTATTATCATCACCGACAATTATTTTTCAACAGGATTATTAATCTTATTTGTTTCAACGGTTATTGTTATAAACAAATAATTGCAATATATATATATGGTGTGTTCTAGGAATATTATTTTTCATTTGATGGTTGTATGCAGAATGTTAATCATTATTATTCTATACTAGATTTTTTTAACCGCGCTACGCGCGGATAAGATATTATATGTATTTTTTAATTCTAAAAAACTAATGTATAATATTGTATTACATTATTTAACGAATATAAAATAAGACTACATAACATAAATATATTTTTAAAATTTTCTTTGTGGAAATCATTATGTTGTTTGATTTTTTTACTTGATTCACATATTTGCATAGTTATTTGTGATAGATGAATAACTATATTATAACTATCAGTAAATAATATATATTTATTATATAATATAAAAAAATATAAAATTATTTAATTTTAAAACAAACTTGTCTCATGTTGGGGACTCGGTTATAGACATATCATATTCGAAGAAGACATTTTTACAGTTATCAATCTTCTTAACAGTCAAGAAACAAATCTGAATATCAAAACAATATGTCATACGATCTCTTTTTGGAATAACTACTCTGAAAAATTGAATTTAGGCATCAAAAAGGACTGGAAATGATGTGCAGATGTGTTATCTAAGTCAGCTTTACAAAGTACTATTATTCATAGTTCATATATCATTTAAGTCCATCCTTTCTTAACCATCTTTAAATAACTGATACTAATTAATAATACACTTTTGGCTGAAAAAAAATCAAATTTGTTTAATTATTGCTTAAATATTTTATTAATATTGTCTAAGAAGCTTTCAATTGATATCATAGTTTAATTTTTATTAGTTTTTTTTTGTTAATTTTAGAGTCTTTTGTATTTAAGATTTTTTTCCATATTAAGCTTATATTTCTTTCACATAATATATATATGTCATAAAAATTACCATCAAATCAGTTTTACTTATTTATTATTTTGTTTTTAATAAAAACACACTTTTTAAATAATTTAATTTAAAATAAAATTATATATTAATTTGTTGTATTCTAACAATTTGATTGATTTAATTAATTTGCTTTGGTGGATAACTTAAAAAAATTTCATATGAATCGGGGAAAGCAAGCTTATGTTGTTATATTATATTTATTTGTGTATATAGAATCTATATATAATGCTAGTGTATAAAGAAATAACATTATTTTTTTTGTAACTTCAAAAAGATACATTATTACAATTTGAAATTATTCAAAATTGAATAAAATGGTAATTAAATAAATATAATTGTTTTTTTATCTTGTTTAGTTTGATTCTCATGAAAAGAAATCGATAGGTTAAACAAATGTTTTAAAATTTGTTGTGTTATTGTTTTGTCTATAAATTACAAAATTTATTGAATTGATATATTTAATTATTGCACCCTTAAATAATATTTTATTAAAACATTAGAGAACTGTGTTTTGAGTTGTTTTGTCAAAATTGTACAAAAATTTATGCTTTTTCATATTTGTCACGAAAATTTATATGTTAAACTTTCTTTTACAAAATTCTTAACTTTGTCACGGAAACAAAAATCTATGTTTTTCATATTTGATGTTCTCACACTTTCAAATAATATATTAGCTTAGTCACTTACTTATTTTTTTGTACAAAACAAAGTATCGGAGTCTTGAAGGTTGAATCCATATTATTGTAAATGTACATAAGAGTTTGTGATTACATATTTAGTGATTCTTGTATATGTATCCAAGAAAGTTGCAATGGCTTAGTGGTGTATGTCATATATTTATGTCATATTAACCCGGGTTCGATCCTTTCCTTTGCATTGTTTTTTTTATTTTTTACGAAAAAATGAATGAGATGACATGGCAATTTCGGACTATCTGATTGGACGATTTTTTATGCCTACGTGGACACTCTAAGAGGAGGTTATATCTCCCTTTTAGTATAGTATAGATATAATTCTTCTCTATGATGGTTGTATATATATTCAAAATGTAAATAAATTATATAATCTATGATGACTTTTCCTCTACCCGTTATGTATTGAAAATGCTGATACAAAACGCTAATTTGATCTTGTATAGGTTCACACACAACTGTGTCCGTTCTTTGGACACCCAAATCCACCAGCACCATGTGCCTGTCCACTACGGCAAGCATGGGGCAGCCTCGACGCACTCATTGGCAGGCTTCGAGCCGCTTTTGAAGAGAACGGTGGTTCACCTGAGACTAACCCTTTCGGTGCACGAGCCGTTCGTCTCTACCTAAGGGAAGTGCGTGACTCGCAGGCTAAAGCGCGTGGGATCAGCTATGAAAAGAAGAAGCGAAAGCGTCCTCCTCCGATGCCCCTACCACCGCCTCACTCGGTGATTTCCAGTAGCCCTAATTAGCAATAAGTCATATCAATAAGATGTTTCAGTCAACTACGTTTGTCAGTGACGAACATGCACATGCACGACTTATCTAAAAGTTGCATGCCAGTCTTCCTAATCCTCTTATTTGGAAACCTAAAGAATTTTATGTTGTACTGAATAAACTTGTATTTTTCTTTTTGGACTCCCATAAACATGTATTACTATATTTCCAATACATGCAACATTATTATATATAATTTTTTTCCAACCCTTTATATTTTTTTCAATGGTTTATATTTTATTTTCCACTAAATGAAATCCTATAATCTGAAAACTTTACCTCCATAAACTATATGAGTAATGCATACACATGTATTCAGTTATACAAAGTACTGAAGTTTTCTGTGACATTAAATTTTCTTTATTTCTCTCTAGAAACGGACCCAAAATCCCAAATGCATTAATAGTAATATATTGAGTACTATTAGTTTCATTTTTGTTTATCATCTTCTCCGGTGTATAATCGGCCCCTCTCTATTGGTCGAACCAGCTACTATTAAAAATTTGGGATGATATAAGTCGAATATTATTGTAGTTTGATAAGACGTGACAAAAGAAAATTTGCAGAATCAAATGGCAATTCGTGTCTTTTCACGCTCTGTGTATGCCTTCCTTCGTAACGTCCTAATTTGGTAGGGAATTGGCAAATCATTCAGTTTCTCTGTCCTTGTTACAAAAGTCTTTTTTTTCTTTACTACTATTAATTTTTAAAACATTATTGTATGATTGTATCGGTAAATTTTTGATCTCATTTAGCATTTGATTGCGTTTAGCATTAGATGCCTTTTTAATATAAGAAACACGATACTTTTTGTTTTTAGAGACACTAGGAAAGTGAGATTATAACTATATGGACACTTTAACAAAAGGCAAATGAACTAGACAACTAGTGTTTCGATAGAAAGTGTTGATAGTTTGTTCATCTTGTTCTATATGGAGTACATAGTTATTGAGATTTTGCTAGACTAATTTTTTCATTAAAAATGATTTTTGTTCACCTAAATTCATTAATACTAACGCCCATTACGGCAAAAGCTTTAGCTTGTCGAGAACCATTAGGGTAATATAGGACGCATCAACATTTGGAGGAGGGTTTGATGGGTTTCTTTGTTTTCTTTTTTTTTTGCTAAGTAGGGTTTCTTTGTTTTCTTCTCTCTGGCATGGACTTTGGCTTCTTCACGCATACGTTCCACATCAATCTTGGTCACACCACCCTTGAACATTTCATTCGAATACACAGGGTTTTGATATATCAAAGCTAATAGATTGTCAAATTTTTGATTTGCTAACTCACATCGGACCAAACCAGCGTGGACTCAACAATAGGTCGAGTAGGATCTACATGATGATAGAATAGCGTTCACAGGGGCAGACCATTAGACAATTAGATTCCACATACCTTTACAAATGAGGTGAGTTATAATTAGTAAATAAATTTATCTATACATCTCTGCTTTTTTGCCTAAGTTTTTTTTTTTTTGATAAAATGTGAATTTATACCAAAATGAACAGTTTTGTTTACATCAGCTCGGCGAAGCTATTATAGTTTCATAAGACCCAAAAAAAAGTGGAAAAAGCCTACATGAAACTAAGGGAAGAGATCAGATAATAGATCAATTACTCATGAGCAAACCAGAGGCTTAGAAGATTTCTGAACCCCTTGCGGTTGAGACGAGCCAGAATTGCATCCTTGATACACCTGTCAATCTGCCTGAACAGCAGAGAAGGTAGAAGGGATGGGCCAGCGTGGAGTCGCGAGTTCCTTTCACGCCAAATCAGATAGATTGTAGCCTGGAAGACCAGACGCTTGAGCAGAGTAACAGGAGGAGAAGCGGTATCACTAATCCAATTCATAAAAGCACCCCAGTTATCACAGAGCCAGCTATCCCCCAGACGTCTTGACACAATGTTCCATACCTCTCGACTGTAATCACACGACAAGAAGAGATGATCCCGAGTCTCTATGTTTTGGGTACATAGCAGGCATTTATCTGAGACTTCTAATCCCCATCTGACCAACCTGTCACGAACCGGTAGTCTATTGAGAATCACCACCCAAAAGTGAAACGCATGCTTTGGAATACAGCCTTTGAACCAAACACCAGTGTGCCAAGGAGGTCGAGGCACTCTTGGTCTAAGATGATCCCACGTTAGCGCCGATGAGAATATAGTAGTCGCAGACCCGGGAACGATCCATTCAAAACAATCTGAGTGTTCAACCGAAGACGGAAGAGGAGTTCGGAGAAGACAATCCCTTACCGCTGCAAGACTTTGATTACGAGTGCGGGAGGGAGGGAGACGCCACCCGCGGGAGGTACCAGCATCTGAGACCCTGCTTTCTATAGGAATACCCATCAGTTGGGGACCGTCCTGTCCAACAACATCAATTAAAGGACCCAGATCAAGCCAGTGATCAAACCAGAAGCTAGAGCTCTGCCCGTCTGAAACATCACACCAAAGGAATCTTCTAGCAAGAGGGCGTAGGGAGAGCATTGTCTTCCAAATCCAGAAGGATGCAGTTCTAATGGGTGCGTTCCAAAAGCTTCCTTGTCTGAGATAGTGATTGTGCATCCAAGCTACCCATAGTGAGTCGGATTTAGAGAAGAGTAGCCATATGAGTTTCAGATTTAGAGTCTTATTCCACAAACTGAAGTTGCGCAAACCAAGACCCCCTGCCTAAATTTCTCGCATGCCCATTATTTGCCTAAATTTATCTATTCAGACGAAGAGCATGTCTCCTAAACCACTTCAATCAACCATGGGACAGCTTCAACTAGCACTGTGATTTTTGTCCGAACCGAACAGATTTTTGGTTCGGTTCGGTTACGGTTTTGAGTTCGGTTTAGTTCGGTAGGATATTAAAAATAATTTGGTTTTTGGTTCGGTTTAGTTTTTGATTTTCAAAGAAAACTACAAAATTAAAAAACCAAAAATAACCAAAAAATTGAACCGAATTTAACCGAAAAACAAAAAAAAAATCAAATTTAACCGAAAATATCCATTTTTTTTTTTTAGAAAATTACACCAGAATTAACCGAAACCCAAAAAATCGGTTATTTTCAGAAATAAAATTAAAAACAAAATTAACCGATAACCTAACCGAACCGAAACTTAATTCGGTTAATTTTGGAATTGGTTTTTCAAAATTTTGGTTAACCGAAAACCGAGGTTCGATTTGGTATTGTCTAGGAAAACTAAAATCGCAGGCCTAGCTTCAACTATCACCAATTGGATGGTTAAGGCAAAACCCTTCACAATTATAGTGTTTTGTGATAATGTAATCTCGTCCCTCTCTTTAATAGTACTGATATGCATATCAAATCCTAACCTACCCCACAGAAAAGAGAAGAACTCGACAAAATCTTCTATAGCTTTGGTGTGTTCCTTTACAATCTTCATTTTCAGACGGGTGGCATGTAAACTTAATCGGGATGTCTACATCTTTAACCATCTTTTGCCGTAACATTTTTTACAGCCGGATAAACCTTGAGAAGTTCTACTTTTCCAAAGAGAGTACGCCAATAGGATTTCTTGGTGATGTTCTTTTTCATCTTCGACTTCGATTTAGTAGGAAAATTGCCGCATGGTAGACCAATCACAATCGCAAATTCTTGGAGTGAGAATCTAATAGGCTTACCAGCAAATCTAAACCAAGTTTCGTATTTTTTGTTGACTTTCAGGTGTCTTGAAATCAAGTACTTTGCGAATCTTCCGATAAAGCCGGTGTATCGGTTATTTCCAGAATCTTGCCAAATGAAGAGGTTTGTATTATCTGAACACCGTCATTGAGTGAGTTGAAGATAACATTGATTGTCCTAGAGAGTTGGTATGACATAAATCTGACTACGATGGGTTCTTCTCTAGGAGCAAACATCATGTCTGGTATCGGAAGGTGAGTTTCCGGTTTTGTTTGCTCAGCAAGCTGACAATACAAGAAGAAACAATCTTCAATGTGTTACGATTTTCTTAGACTCTTTTCTATAGTAGAAAGTGGAAGGGTCGGATCTGAAAATAAAGAGGATCAATTTTTCAAAAAACCGAGTTCTTTCCAATAAAGATAGTTCTTGGGTTCATAGGTGACTATCTTGGCTTCATAATTGCATATCGCATTTTAGATTTGTCGTGCTCCATATGTCAGACCTAAAGTTTGTCGTCAATAAGGATAAGCTCGGGTTAGTTAATTTGCAAGTAACTTCCAATGCGTTTTTCATATACCTTAGTTTGAATGGAGATGCATGAGATATGCAGTCAACTAGCTATGATGTTTGTTATGTATTTTTTCTCCATTCAGCATATTAATTGCATAACAAAAATAAAAGATTAAAAAATAATAAAATTATATCTGAAACCACATTTAAACTGTATGAAATATATATTATATAACCAAATAATATAATAAAAATAATATGAGTTAAATTTCAAAACTTTAATTAATGTATATACACTAAAATCAAATATGTTTTTTTTATTTTAGAAATATATTTAAAATAGAAAAATCTATAAAGAAAACATTTATAAATTAATAATTATAAATTAGTCAAACATCGTAGTTTTAATATTATTAATGTATAGAATTTTTTGAATATGAGGTATACTAATGACTGAGATGTTGAATGTTTGTATGGAATCTAAAATAATTGTCGCAGGATATAAAAATCATTTTATTTTCAAATATCCATAGCCAAACGAAATCATGTCGTAGAGAGAAATTACATCTAGATAAAATGATTTGACGTCAAATATTAAAATACTTGTATATGGATAAAACGCTTTTCAACTCATTTTACTTGGTACGATCCTTAATGTTTTTACGAAACTATGTGTTTTTCTGCATCATGTACAGTAAGAATTTTTTTAAATCTAATTTATCTTTAAAAATAAATTTTATTAAATATTACAGATTTTACTATTTACTTACTAATATTTAATATAGATTATATATATATTAATTCAATTTGTATAAAACTAATAAAAATGATATAAAATTGTATAATTATAAAAAAATTTAGCCTAAACAATATTTATAAAATTTGTAAGTATATAAGAAACAATTGATCTTATGATTAGATATTTAAATTTTTAAACAATTGTAAAAAATTTTGAAAGCTTTAGTAATACAAATTGTATAATTATACAAAAATAATAATATTTCGAAATTTGAAATGTTATATATGAATATATTTATTTTATAGATGATGTATGAGCTATTAACATATTTTAAAAAAGTTTACCAAAAATAAATATCAATATTAAATGTAATATATGAATTATTACTATATTTTTATAAGTTTGCCAAAAATATAAATTAACATTAAATAAAATTATCCATGCCATATTTTTTCTGGAAACCATGTCATCAATTTCAGTAGCCATGTCATATTTCTTTTGTGAAATTGATTATAGAGAGAACATGTGGTAAAACCACTAAATATTACAGATTTTACTATTTACTTATTAATATTTAATACATATTTGATATATATTAAATCAATTTGTATAAAACTAATAAAAATGAAATAAAATTGCATAATTATCAAAAATTTAGCCTAAACAATATTTATAAAATTTGTAGTTATATAAAAAACTAATGATCTTATGATTAGATATTTAAATTTTAAACAATTGTAGAAATTTTTGAAAGCTTTAGTAATACAAATCATATAATTATACAAAAAAAGAATAATATTTTGAAATTTGAAATGTTATATATGAATATATTTATTTTATAGATGATGTATGAGCTATTACCATATTTAAAAAAAGTTTACCAAAAAGAAATATCAATATTAAATGTAATATATGAATTATTACCATATTCTAATAAGTTTACCAAAAACATAAATCAACATTAAATGAAATTATCCATGTCATATTTTTCTGTAAGCCATGTCATCAATTTCAGTAGTCATGTCATATTTGTTTTGTGAAATTGATTGTAGAGAGAACATGTGGCAAATCATTTCGCAAATATAGTCTAGGGGATACCCTTGTTCAAAAGGCGGTCGGCGCTGTTCGGAGGTTGACTGCGGCGAATATGTCCAAATCGGTATAGCTAGGCGTTCATCCGCGTTGATCCGCATAAGACCGTCTAATTCCCGCGTTAACCCTTTAAGTTTTTTTTCGTCTATGTAAAGTTGAAATACAGTTGATTATTTTTTACTCATTATTGATATATTTTGTGTAATTATTCATTGCTAAATAATTATAATTAGCTATCAAACCCAAAACAATCACATGCATATTGCATTTAGGGATTTTTTCGTACCAAACACACCATTTACGAATTAAAAAGAAGTTTTTAAAATTATATATAAAAAGTTATATAATTATGTCTAAAAACTTGTGTCATTATGTTTAAAATTAGCTAAATCTATTTTTAATATATTAAATTGTATTTAAAACTAGGTTTCGTGTAATTTTTGAGTACTCTTTGATTTTTCGGTAACTCGGTAGGCCTGGAGTTGCCGCATGACTAGTGGGTAGCGTAGTTTCGAACTGGTTTTGAAATAGCAACATAATTATTGTAGATTTATCGTGGACCAATTTCTTTTATAAATATATGATGATTAATCATATAGAAAACGAGAACATTTGATAATAAGTGCGAGAACTTAATCTCTTCTTTGCGAGTCTAACCTGATCAATCAATCAACAAGCAACACAAGCAAAGATCGATCTACCTATTGAGAGCACACAAAAGAATTGTTAACCCGGTCGTTCACCACAAAACGCGTCTAGTTCACACGCTTTGCTCTTGAGGGTACATTGAGAGTATGTGAAAGACCCGTCCCTTCCCCAACTTCTCCTGGGGTTCCCGGAACAGAGTAGGGGTACACTTGTCACATTTCCCGACAACCCGTGTATCCCTTACTGGTCCCCTTTTTAATTAAATTCACAACTTAACGATAAAAGAAACTCCAAATCCTTTTTATTGCTTAGAAATCTTAACGGAAATCATAAGTAACAAGTTTAAACACCGGTCTTGAAAAGCAAACGATTTAAAAATAAGAACATGAAAAATAACAACATTCCCGGCCCAGGAACCATCACCACTCCAACCTTACTCCTGCGTTTCCTCGTCCGTACCTGCGGAAGAGAGGGGTGAGCATTTTGGGGAAAATACTCAGTGAGGACGGGTTCTAGGAACCCGCTAACTCTTATCAAAACACATAACACAGCAAGTATTAGAACGTAATCTAGCAGGGCTAGCAGTTAACAATCAAACACCCTAGACGCCTAGGACCTACACAGCTCAAGCGGACCAACCCTCCCCTTTCTTGCTGCATCCCTATGAAGTCGCCTGCCCTGGTACACCCGGCATCCGGTTCCCTTGGATGTAGTCCATACCCCTTGCAGTGTATTACGACCCCTTCCCGCCAAGACTCGGCGTGACTCAATCTTACCGGCGCCTCTATTCTTACTTGCCGTTTTTGAACGCTACGGCCGCCGCGTTTCCCATACTCCCCACCAGTCCCTCGGTGGTTTGTATTTCATTCAACTTTCTTAGTTTCTCTTAGTCTTACTAGACTCTTTCTTTCTTTAGTCATTCTAGACTCTTACTTTATTTACTTTCTTTCCCTAGATCCACTAGGTTCTCAATCATCATCAACATTTCATCAATCTCATCATTGATTTCATTCATTCATCATAACAATCAACCTAGCTCATACTAGATACTCCCTAATACTATACAGGGTTAGGGATCTTGAGAGGAGTTCACAGACAAGTCCTCACCTTAATTGGTTGTCGGTCTGGATCTAAGACAGCAAGGTAGCAGTTTCTGTTCCGGATCTGGCTCTCGGAAGTCTGGATGAGAGAAAGGGAGTTTTTGATCTCAGATCTACATCACCGAAGACTAGGAAGAATAAGGATCTGAGGTTTTACCTTAATGCTCTAAACGCAGGCGGTTACACTCCACAGAATCGAGAAGCCGACGGCTTGGCACCCGCGATCGGCGACTTGGGCTGCGCGGACGGTGGTCGACGGCGGCGCTTCCTCGGCGTGCTGGTGGCGGCGGCAGCTCTCGTGTCTCGCAGGGCTTCGCTTGGTGGGTTTGTGATGTCTCAGCTGTAGAGAGGCACCTCCTTTTATAGTTGTTAGGATTAGGGTTACTTAGGGTTTCTCTCTGTTGGGCCTTTTCCACTTGGGCCTGGGCCGGGGTGTTACAATTCTCCCCCACTAGAACTGAATTCGTCCCCGAATTCTGCTGTGTCTCTGTCTGGAACATCCCCGGATAGGCGTCCAAAAATTGGGACTCACGCTCCCATACCTCGTCAGGTATCCCATCTCTTTCCCATCGAACTAGTACCATCCCTACCTTCTTTCCACGGACATCTAACTCTTTCCGGTCTAGGATCCTGATAGGGGTACTATTCAGGGTTAAGTTGGGTTGCGCGTCCAGGGGTGGCTGCGGCAAAACCAGCTCAGGCTCTCGTACCACCTTCCGTAGGACTGACACGTGGAACACATCATGAAAATCTGCCATGTCAGGTGGTAGCACCAGTCGATACGCTACTGCTCCGATTCGCTCCGTGATGACAAAGGGGCCCATGTATCTAGGCATGAGTTTCTTTAGTTTCCGATTCGGATCATTTCCGCGGAACGTACGCATTTTTAAGTATACCTCATCTCCCACCGCGAATTCTAGATGTTTTCGGCGCTGGTCAGCATAACTTTTCTGACGGTCGTGAGCCTCTTTGAGTCGTTCCTTCAGCAGGTTCACCTGCTCTACTGTTTCATTAATCAGACTCGGCTCCATACCGCGTCGCTCCCCCACTTCGGTCCAGCACATCGGGGTTCGACAGGGCCTCCCATACAGAGCCTCGAACGGGGACATTCCGATGCTGGCATGATAACTGTTGTTGTATGCGAATTCCACCAGCGGCAGGTACTCACCCCACTTCCCTCCCCAGTCCAAGACACACGCTCGCAGCATGTCTTCCAGTGTCTGTATCGTGCGCTCCGACTGACCGTCGGTCTGGGGATGGTAGGCCGTGCTGAGGTGTACCTTGGTGCCTAATCCCTTCTGGAATGCCTGCCAGAAGGCTGAAGTGAACTTGGGGTCCCTATCCGACACGATGCTCACAGGTATTCCATGTAGCCGTACCACCGCGTCTAAGTACTTGCGGGCGAGTATGTCCGCTCCATCAGTCTTCTTGATGGCAATGAAATGTGATGTCTTTGTGAGTCGATCCACTACTACCCATATTGCATCCTTATTGCCCGTGATCCGGGGCAATCCTGTCACGAAGTCCATGGTGACCATGTCCCATTTCCATGAAATCGATTTTTTTTTTTTTTTTTTTTTTTAAAGAAAAACAAATTCCGGCTCATTAAGGAAAATCTAACTGCCAGTACCCATCCGGACGGAACCGGACGGGTTTTAACCTGGCTCTGATACCAATTGAAAGACCCGTCCCTTCCCCAACTTCTCCTGGGGTTCCCGGAACGGAGTAGGGGTACACTTGTCACATTTCCCGACAACCCGTGTATCCCTTACTGGTCCCCTTTTTAATTAAATTCACAACTTAACGATAAAAGAAACTCCAAATCCTTTTTATTGCTTAGAAATCTTAACGGAAATCATAAGTAACAAGTTTAAACACCGGTCTTGAAAAGCAAACGATTTAAAAATAAGAACATGAAAAATAACAACATTCCCGGCCCAGGAACCATCACCACTCCAACCTTACTCCTGCGTTTCCTCGTCCGTACCTGCGGAAGAGAGGGGTGAGCATTTTGGGGAAAATACTCAGTGAGGACGGGTTCTAGGAACCCGCTAACTCTTATCAAAACACATAACACAGCAAGTATTAGAACGTAATCTAGCAGGGCTAGCAGTTAACAATCAAACACCCTAGACGCCTAGGACCTACACAGCTCAAGCGGACCAACCCTCCCCTTTCTTGCTGCATCCCTATGAAGTCGCCTGCCCTGGTACACCCGGCATCCGGTTCCCTTGGATGTAGTCCATACCCCTTGCAGTGTATTACGACCCCTTCCCGCCAAGACTCGGCGTGACTCAATCTTACCGGCGCCTCTATTCTTACTTGCCGTTTTTGAACGCTACGGCCGCCGCGTTTCACATACTCCCCACCAGTCCCTCGGTGGTTTGTATTTCATTCAACTTTCTTAGTTTCTCTTAGTCTTACTAGACTCTTTCTTTCTTTAGTCATTCTAGACTCTTACTTTATTTACTTTCTTTCCCTAGATCCACTAGGTTCTCAATCATCATCAACATTTCATCAATCTCATCATTGATTTCATTCATTCATCATAACAATCAACCTAACTCATACTAGATACTCCCTAATACTATACAGGGTTAGGGATCTTGAGAGGAGTTCACAGACAAGTCCTCACCTTAATTGGTTGTCGGTCTGGATCTAAGACAGCAAGGTAGCAGTTTCTGTTCCGGATCTGGCTCTCGGAAGTCTGGATGAGAGAAAGGGAGTTTTTGATCTCAAATCTACATCACCGAAGACTAGGAAGAATAAGGATCTGAGGTTTTACCTTAATGCTCTAAACGCAGGCGGTTACACTCCACAGAATCGAGAAGCCGGCGGCTTGGCACCCGCGATCGGCGACTTGGGCTGCGCGGACGGTGGTCGACGGCAGCGCTTCCTCGGCGTGCTGGTGGCGGCGGCAGCTCTCGTGTCTCGCAGGGCTTCGCTTGGTGGGTTTGTGATGGCTCAGCTGTAGAGAGGCACCTCCTTTTATAGTTGTTAGGATTAGGGTTACTTAGGGTTTCTCTCTGTTGGGCCTTTTCCACTTGGACCTGGGCCGGGGTGTTACAGTATGTTCTCTTGTTTGCACATTCTGTGTTCACTCTTTCAAATGGCTTTACCTTCCACTGATATCATCTTAAAGAGTTTGTAATTCTCGAAACTTGGGTTTGATTTTAGAACATACTATTAGGGTTGGCTAGTGAATGAGTAAAAAAGGTTCCAACTTTGTGCTCGTTTTAAGGTACTAACTTGGCTATTTACTAGGCACTATGCACTTGATTAACCAATTGAATGGATAGAATTCAATTGACAGAGTTTTGTCAGAGTTCAAGCTCCTACTTTTTGTGTTTAGCACATTTGGTCAAACACTGTACTGTTACCTCATATATATATTATCTTCTTGGAGGTGCAAGTCGCTAGAGAAATCTGTCCTATTGTGTGACATGAATATTGTTGTACATAGGTAAGAGTAGGAGCATATCACTAAGATAAAGTCTAAAGGGAAGGAGAACATGTTATCTTTATCTCTTGACTTGATGCAGGTTAGGATATGTAGGGAGAAGGGACAGGGCATGTCTACGCAATGAAAAAGCTTAACAAATCTGAGATGCTTCGTAGAGGCCAGGTGGAACATGTGAAAGCAGAGAGAAATTTACTCCCGGAGGTTGACAGCAACTGCATTGTGAAGCTGTATTGTTCTTTCCAAGACGAAGAGTATATGTATCTTTTTTTTTTTTTTTTTTTTTTTTTGAGTATATGTATCTTATCATGGAGTATCTCCCTGGTGGGGATATGATGACGTTGCTCATGAAGATGAGGCAAGGTTTTATGTTGGGGAGACTGTCTTAGCTGTCGAGTCCATTCATAAGCACAACTATATCCACAGGTCTAGTGAAGCAACAACAAAACTTGTATGATCTCTTGTGCCCATGTTGTAAGTATCAATTCATTCATATTTGTGTACAGAGATATCAAGCCTGATAATCTGCTGCTTGATAGAAGTGGTCACATGAAACTATCAGATTTTGGATTATGTAAGCCATTAGACTGTAATGTTCTCGAGGAAAAGGATTTCACAAATGCGCAGAACGTTAGCGGAGCGTTACAGAGCGATGGTCGCCCTGTGGCATCGTGAGGCACCCTCTCCCAAATGGAACAGCTGCAAAACTGGTAGAGAAATAGAAGGATGCGTGTGAGTTCCAATCACTAGTCTGTTTATCTTATGAAGTTTCTCTCTCTGTTGATATAGAATTTTTTTAATGGGTTGCAGGCTTATTCAACAGTTGGAACGCCTGATTATATTGCTCCAGAAGTTATATCAAATGAAGGCTGCTTTTATTCCACAAGTCAATGACGAGTTGGACACCCAAAACGTTGAAATTTTTTGATGAGGTAAACTATAAGTGAATGGTTCAAATATGTAACTAGATGCATGACCACCAGTGATGCGTATAAGAACTTATCATCTTTAATCCCCCTTGTGTAGCAGACTGACAAGCAAGTTCAAAAGCTGACAATATCAACAAAAATGATTTTGCTTCTTTGTTTTTGGTTATCTTCTCTACAGATGCTTGTCATCTAAAGACATCAACTTTGTGGGTTATACTTACAAGAACGTTGAAACCGTAAATGAACATCAATTATCAGGGATACGTAAATTCACACTTACATAACGAACTCGGCTTGTAACTTAGAAGAAGAGCACGAAGCCCAAGCGGCCATCAATTAAATCCCTCTTTGGTAAAAAGCATTTCCCATCAAAAATTCATTGTCTCGGAGTTGCTTAGTGTTTTAGCTCTAACCTGATTGTTTAAAAAAAAAAACATTTGGCAGAGGATGAATCAGCGGGTGGCACCACAAGTTACCAAGGAAGCTTCTTGAAACACTTGCCACCGCAGATACAGAAGTTCCAGAGGAAGAGCGCAAATCGAGCTCATCATCCGGATGACACAGACTTCTAGATACACACAGATAAGGATTGTTCAAACAGTTTCCACATAGGGTGATATATATCATTTGGTTGATTGATATCTTATTGTTCAAAAGGTTTAGTTGAAGCAACAAGCAAGTAAATATTATGTTTCTTCGTTTTTATCTTCCTGAGTATATTGGGAGAGTATACAAAAAGTGAACGAGTACATTTATACATAATACAAAGTCAGCAAATACCAAAAGATCACACACACACATCGCATTCATCAAACCATAGCAGAAAGAGCCTTGACGATATAATAACCTATAGGAACTGTAAGCACATGCTCAACCCACTCAACTCCTCCCCAAATTTCCCAAACTCCACGCCTTTCAAGCGCAATCTCAGCACACAAAATCTTCTTCTCGCCACTAGAGAGCATGTTCTTGTCCCACACGACAACCATGTTACCACCATAATCACACAATCTAACAGAAACACCAGGCAAGAACTTCGGCAGTCCGACCAAACCCTCCAAACTTCTCCACACGTTCACCTCACCGTCGTACCACCTCAACATTCCATCATAAACAGAGTACAAAACATTCTCAACCTCGCAGTAAGAATCCGAAAACCTAAAAGAACCCATCTTCGCTTCCCCCAGTTCCCACTTACCTTCCTGGGAGTTATAACAAACCACACCATCGTCAGTCGCCACGTGCGGCTTCCCGTCGATACACACGCTCCTCATGTTCAAAGCGCCGCGTCTCGTCAGGCTGCAAGGGATGGAGACCACGTCATCCCATGTTTGCGTTCTTGCGTCCAACACCTTGGACGCGTTCTTCAGCGACTCGCCGTGGATCCCCGCCACGTATATCTTCTCGTCAACGGCGCAAGCGGAGAGCGCCATCAGCTCCACAGGCAAGCTCGGAGCTTTGCGCCACGTGTGAAACCGACAGTCGAGAACCGAGACGTTGGAGGAGGATCTGATGTTGTAGATGTCAGAACCGACGGAGACGAGACCGGAAAACACGGCGGGAGGAGAGTGGAGAGATGGGAGTTTCCACAAAGCATAGCTAGTTGACTTCTTCTTCTTCTTGTTCTTGCTGACGTCATCATTGTTCTTCTTGTTCTTGCTGACGTCATCTTCGGTTTCGGTTTTATCAGGTTTTCGGCAGAGGGTGAACCAGCGAGAGTCAGAGGATGACTCTAGGCAGAGATAGAGACAGCTCTCGGTGCGGAATGAGAGTGATCGGGCTTTGTATAGCTCCGGCGAGGCGAGAAGTGATCGGAAGCTCTTGGAGACGAGGGAGAGAGTCGGGTAGTATAATCTTGAGAGGCGTGCGATGCAGCTTGTTAGCAATTCATCGGGAAGTGATGGAGTTGGGTTCGGTTGCGGTGTCGACGGGAGCTCCTCCTCCAGCTTCTTCTCCTTCTTCTTTTCCGGAGACGACGACATTGATTGATTTAAAGGAGACGAAATCGCTGATTTGGATTATATAACCAAAAATCGTTTGGGTTACTCAGGTTTAGTTTTATTTTGGTTCATTCGGTTTAGTGTTTTTTTTTTTTTTTAAACATGTGTCCCATCAAAACTATACTAAAAGGAGCAAAATAAGGCTTCTTACGGTATCCACGTCGGACAGGAAATTCCACCAATGGAATGCATCATTTCATCCACGTCATTTATTAAGTCAATTGTTTGGGCTTTCGGTGGATTTTGTTTATTATTTGGGCTGTTATAGTCTAGCCCATTTTTTCTCTTCGCCACAAGCTGTCTCCGTCTTCTGTCGACTTAATTTTTTTCCCCGTACCTTTGCGACTTCCATCTCTTCCGTTTCTCATCTCTTCAATTTCGTCTCCACCAGTAAATCACCACTAACTGAATCCTTGATTAAGCTCATTCAATGGATTCCTTTCACCTTCTTCTCTGTTTTTCTATATATAAATCTCTTTTTCTATCTTATCTTCCCATCCAAGTTGAAAAGACTCTCAAAACTCATCCCGATGGAATCCACCGGCAACTCATCCGTCTCCGGCGATCGCAAAGCCAGCAAGAAGACCGTCGCCTCCTCTGTGACTGCGAAACCAAACGGAAAGTCCCCTGTTTCGTCTACCAATCCGATGAACCCAAACACTGTTACCGCTCTGTCCTCCGCGCATGCAAACCAAGTGATGTTCTTCAGAGATGTTTCACTCGGCCCATGCGAAGCTGAGTTGAGGTTTCGTCTGATTCACTTATGGGAGGCTCGAAATATATACACGAAAACCCTGCTTGGAAAAGAGATGCTCCTTATTGACGAAGAGGTTTGTCAACGTCTTTGGCTTTATTCTCCGAGTCTTGCTTTCGGTAGATCTTATTAATTTTTTGTGTTTCTGAATTTATATTTGTCTATTAGATTAGTTCCTCCGAGTGCTATTCTTGGTCTTGCTTTCAGTACAACGTATTAGTTTTTTCGTGCTTCTAATTTTATATTTTGCCCTGTTCGTTTCCTGAACGCTGCGGCAGCGGCAGCGACAAAAAAATAACACAGAGAACAGAAAATTAATAGAGAGATATCCCAGTGGTGAAAACAGAGGAGGAGCAAAAGATGCCGCTGGTGGCTCAAATTAATTACGGAGCATGCCGCCGTTTTATTCAGCGATCCACAATTTCCCATAGTTTCTCTTATTCCCACCATTAAAGTGATCGCCGCAACTTACGGAGGCAAAAAAATTTCAACATTCCTTTGATAATTATGATCGCTGCCGCTGCCGCAGCGTTTACGGGACGAACATGGCTTTTGTCGATTAGATTGGTTTCTCCGAGTGTTATTCTTTTTCAGTAGATTAGATTGGTTCCTATGTCTGCTCTATATATGTCGCTCTATATATGTCTGCTTAAGTTTACAAAGTAATCTGATGTATTGTTTGATTTATATTAATCGAATATTTCAATTTATTTCCAGGGAACTGTTATTCAAGGTTTTGTTCCAGCTGGTCGAGTAGGGACATTTGATCTGGTAGCTGGTTCCGTCTATAAGCTCAGGAATTTTTTCGGATCCAGGAACAAAACTCAGTTCTCGGTTGCTGATCATATCGCCATCGTCTCATTCAGTTGGAATTCTGATTTATCCGTTTTTGAGAACCCTCCGGTTCTGATTCCAGAAGACAGGTTCAGGTTCCACAGCTTCGAGGAGTTTATGGCCAACTCTGATTCCAAGGGTGATCTTTACGGTAAGTCATGTTGAACTATGGTTGGTCTTAATGCCTGCATTTTTAGTTTATAATTTATCACCTTTAGTGATTATTTTTAGTTTATAATTGAACTATGGTTGATCTTTACGGTAAGTCATGTTGAACTATGGTTGGTCTTAATGCCTGCATTTTTAGTTTATAATTTATCACCTTTAGTGATTATCATTCCGTTGAGTTTTGTTAACTATTTATAGTATTATTCTGTTGATTTTTGTTGACTGTTTAATTATTCTATCTCAGATTATGTTGGCCACATGAGGCTGGTGAATGGGCAGACTCTCACTGACCATACTGTTCTTGACGAAGTTGCCATAACTAAGAAGCGGCATCTATGTGTTCATGTTCAGACACATGAGTAAGTTTACCCATTTGTTTATTTTTTTTTATTTGTGTGTTATATTTAACACATAATGTTTACATATGTAGCGGACCAGTGATGAAGCTCTATCTATGGGATAATGCCGCATCTGAGTTTTGCCAGAAATTTAAATCGTATGGAAGGACCCCACACGTTCTTTTGGTCACCACAGTGAACCCTAAACATCTTGGAGGTTAGCATTTTAATAATAAAATTTCATGCTCATATGCATAAATTAGCTGTTGTTAATCGTATAGTTTTGATTAATAGGAACCCTTTGTCTCACTTCTGTGTCATCATCTCGAGTGTTCATGGATGACGATGTTCAGCCTAGCAAGGATTACTTTGAATGGTAGGCATTTGTGTTCATCATTTTAGTATAGTTTTGATATTCAAGCGTCTTCATCTGTAACAATTTTGGGCTTCTGCCTTTTCTCAGGTTGAGCTCCAACACAGGTATTGCTAATAGGATTGCTGCTGAGGTAGTCGCAAAGCCTGAGGCAGTGACTCTTGAGGAGCTATTCTCCTACATTAAGCAGGAAGCTTCTAAGGTCAAGATTTGTTCTGTTGTTATCATTCATTTCTGTTTGCTTGGGTACTTATGAATTTTATTTTACTTTCCACAATGAAGGTTGCTTGGTTTGAATGCACAGCAACTATAGATGATGTTGTCCAGTGTTCTTCTTGGTATTACGTTTCCTGCGGTGGATGTAATAGTAAGGCAGTTAAAGGTCCTACTTCTCTGATGTGCAACAACAAGAAGTGTGAGAAGAGTGAAGTCACAGGCGTGCCTCAGTAAGTGTTGTAGTCATAGTTTCATCTACGTTTTGTCAGTACTAATAGCTAATCTTCTTTCGTTGCAGGTACCTCACGAAGATTTCTGTTTATGATAAGAGCGAGCAAGCAGTTTTTGTCATCCTTGGTAATGCCGGCAAGGAGTTGACTGGGAAACATGCAGCAGAATTGGTTGCTAATTTCTTTGAGGTAATGTTAGACCTGTTTTAAATAGCAAAAAAAATTGTATTATAGCAAATTAGTTGGAACATCACCTATTCATGCATTTAGTAAAGGTTGTATTATTTGAACTCACGTATGTTTTTACATGATTGTTAGTCTAATGAGGGAGCAGGAGCTGACCATTGCGTTCCGGTTCCACAAGCTTTACTTGATACAATAGGGCAGACACGGAAGTTCATTGTGAAAGTGTCGGACCATAACTTGAAAGGCAAGACTCATACCATAACTGTCACAAAGATACTCCCACCAGAAGCTGCACTTCCAGCAACGTCCGATGATATTCCTACGACTATGGGTGATGGATCTGCTCCTTCCAGCGGCTTTGGAGATCCTGCGGGTGATAAGGCTAGAAAAGCTGCTGATAGTCTTGAGTCAGACGATGCCAAGCGTTCCAAGAGTGGCTAATATAGCTTCAGCGTATCCTCTTACTGTTTTTACGTTTATATAAAGACTTTGCCTTCTTTCAATTTTAATCTTCAGACTTTTGTCTTTTATGTTTAAGTTATTCTGATACAATTTTCGTTATATGGTTTTTACTTATCCCTTTAAGCATCTACTTATCCTAATATGATCTTTTATATGTTTTTTTTCCTATCACTTTAGGCAGTTCACTTTAGAAACATACGATTAGGAATGTTGATAACTTACGATTTTCCTTGAACTTGGGTATAAACATCTGAGAATGTATGCATAATCTATTAGTTATAATCGTATAAGCTTCACTTGCTTATGTGAGGATTTTATTTTCATGTCCCAAGTTATTTTTATGCTTTTTTTTGAGTTTTTTTATTAAGTATCAATTATAAGGATGATATTTGGCTGATTTTAGTATCAAAGAATTGAATAGAGTTATATCAGATTATTTATGAGAATATCTATTTACCATATTTGTAAAATCATTGCTTTAATAAAAGGCAAGTATTCACGAGAATCAAGCCCTTCTTATTCTCTCTACAAAAATGCTAATATGCCTTCTCTAAACACAAAAAAAAAAGTTCCATAAAAGTGTAAGTTTTTTAAATCACCTAACCCTCTCCATAAGAAGTTCCATATTCTAAGATGTTTATGTTTTATTGATCGCATACTAAGGTTTGGATCTTGGACGAAATGGGGAAACCACCTTCGACAAGCAATCTGGACACCGGAGGTAAGACAAAGAATTATTTAGCTGTTTCAAAGGAATGATTTTACATATTTAGTCTGATTGAATAAGGATCCTAGACTACTTATGCTACGTACTTTTATATCTGCGTAAGGACAAAATTACACACAGAAGGTCTTACAAATCACTTAATTTTAAATACAATTGTGTAGTATTACTTACAACACGTTTTGATGAGATGAACCCCTGGATCACAGTGCATAAACCATTACTCATTCAATAAGTATAAGTTCCTTCTATTTATATTGACCATCACCATCTGTAACAACCAATTTTTTACATTTGGCATTTTGACTTCATTTGTGGTTTTTTCCCAAAAGAAACATTGATTTCTTATTCACTTATATTACTTTTGGTATAAATAAAAATTATTAAATCTGTTATAAAATTCATTTATATGTTTATGAAACTGATCTAAAATTGTATGTGAGAAGATATACGATTTTGAAAATGTATAGTCCCGTGCAAGGGTGGAGTCGTTGACTTTTTTCCTTTATGTCTTACAATATTAGAGTTATCTCTGTCCTTTATGTAACAATCAACCAACTGATGATTAATGTGAAGTAACAATCTCTTTAAAAACAAACGTATGAAAAGAAACAATAAAAAATAAACTGCTTCCTGTTGGTTCATATACACACTACTCATCATTGTAATATTAGAGGTTGATATCTTAAGACAGTTCTCTTTTCTATGTTTGTAAAGAATCACGAAAGTGGAGTTTCTATATGTTTATTTACAATTTATATTTATGGAAACTACTAATTTATTCATCAAAGATTTATATAAAAATAATTCTCTGATTTCTATACGAAAGTGTTACTTTATTTACTTTATTTTTATTAATGTGAGATACATATATACATGCATATTATTATTTTAATTGTGATATATGAATTATTAATGTGAGGACGTCCATTCGGATCACATATGAAATCGAAAGGTGTGTATTTATTGTAAGATATACATTTTTTCCACCTAAAATGTTGTATTTGAATTTTTCTAATTATGAGTATTTCTCAGTTCGTCTAAAAAACGATCAACCAACATTCAAACCGAAACTCTATGACTGTAAGTTTATATGGATTATGATAACATTCTTTTTTGAATAACTATTTGTATAACTAAGTGGGTTTCACATTTAAATAAACAGGTGGTTGTGATATTTGCGACTCTTATGGTAAGAAACGTTACACCAGTATCTATATCTTACCTTATATCATGTTAAACTAATTTTTTTAAAACATATTAGTCAAACAAAAAAATGCACGTAAATGAGAAGGGCTATTACTAAGTTCTGATCACTGATTTATTTTAAAATAACTTCAGGCTCCCCAACTCGAAAAATCTCATCGCATCTACATTTCCTCTTCGGAAAAATGTCCACCATCTTATCTACGATTTCCATTTTCCTATCCTAAGACCTTAGTATTTGTTCTTAGTAACGATAATAACTTTCCTCTGCTTCTGCACATGAGTTATACCAAACTTTTATTCCATAACTGATCTACTTTACTCTGGACAACTACAAAAGTTTGACAAATCAAACAACATAAAAGTTGATGCGCATGAACCTCCAGCATTCCCATTGTTTTGGAAAATACAACACTCTCATTCCAAATTCTTATTATGATGTTTACTAACTTTAGGATTGCTAATTTACAGAATTTCTACTGTACTAAGAAATGCAATAGAAAATAAGCAAGAAAAAATGTGATTACTAAAAAATCTATTTTATGTCCACATATGTGTGCAACTGACTATATAGGGTGAAAACAAATAGTTTATATAATCAACCTAAAATGAAAAATAAAAAATTATAAAAATGATAAAAATAAACTCAACCTAGATAATCATATAACAATAAATAATAATAAATTTATTAAAAGATTATAATACCACACAAAATATATTTAATCTCATTTTCCGCGCATAGCGCGGACGAACACTCTAGTTCACGATAAAAACTCGACGTGTGATGTCGGGTGCTTCTTTTCGTTTTGGTTTTAGTGTGATGGGCTTGGAAGTCCAAGTGTCTTTATCTTTACTTTGTTTTTCTAGTTTGGACCTTCGGCTTTGTATCCGTTGTAGATATATGGGTTTTGTACTCGTTGGTTTTAGCCTTTTAATAAAAATTAGATGGAAAAAGAAAACTTAACATAGTTTATTGCTATTTTCAAAATCACGGCATATAGTCCGTATTCAAAGCTACCTTATAACGGAGTTTATTGGTATTATTCGCATATCCTAAAACGGGTTTAAAATATATCACAAAATGATACATATTTCGTTGAATATTAATCATAAGAGAATAACTAATTAGCAATCAGATAAATAAATTTTAAACAGTGTTATCTCTTAACATTACCATTATTTTAACAGCACCGTAAATGGGCATAACATTTTATGGGAAATGCATATAAGGAAGGAGTGAGCTGGCTCAGGATAAGGGCTAACAATACATTTTTCTTTCAGTTCTTATCTTCTTCTCCTTTGTAATAATAATCAAGATTTGATTTGTAATGTCAAAAGAATAAAAAAGATTTGATTAGTTATTTTTCTTTGTATTCTTTCCTTATGTAAAACAGACGAACAAAGTTACACACACGGAAACAGAAACTCAAATATAAAGATCCCACTCTCTCTTCTATGAGAAAATACTGATTATGATGGATAAGTTTGGCAGGTCCTTCTCGTCTTCTTCTCCGATCGGCAAGAATAGTGATGACGAAGGAAGAGAAAATGAAGCTGAATCTCCTTACAAGGGTCCCCTTGATACGATGGAATCTCTCGAAGAAGTTTTACCCATCAGGTTTGATTTTTTATTTTAAATTAAATATTATGTCTGATTCTTGTTGTCTGAATATTGAATTTCTCTAACTTGTGAATACAACAAAACAGGAGAGGGATATCCAAGTTCTACAATGGGAAGTCCAAGTCTTTCGCCAGCTTAAACAATACTGAATCCTTGTCGATGAAAGATTTAGGGAGGCCAGATAACCTTTACAGTCGCCACCGGAGAAATCTTCTCCGTCACCAGCTTTTTAGTCGCGGTGGGATCTCGAAGAAACCGCTCAAGGCCAACTTCACGGTGGTCTCTTCCTGCGGCGATGATTCGTCTTCAGCCTCTCATTTAAAACATCAGCATTGACTGATACCACTGATAAGAATATCTCGGGGAAATGGTTTTTTTGAGAATTAAAATTTTAAAATAAAAAAGGCTGGATTAATAAGAAGATGACACACACTGAGAGATATCTCAGTTTTTTGAAGTCTCTTCGCAAATAAACGATTATAAAGATTTGTCACTCTCTTTTCTCTTAATTTTTTTTTATTTTTAATTCTGAAAACACACTGCCTATGAGTACTCTGGCTGTAGTCTGTACTGCCCTTATTCTTTGCGTAATGAAAAAGTTGAAACTGTCTTTCATAAATCCGTGTGCTAACGGTTTCGATTTTTTACAAGGCATGCTACACAATCTACGTACTATTACTGTTTTGTATGAAAAGTTTATTTTTATTTTTGACATTGAAAACTCTATATTTTATTAAAATATACTGCCAAGAGGGTGGCCTCTAGAGCCATCCAGCTTGGAAGTTGAGAGTTTACATGGGAGAAACAAATACTTCGAAACTGAGCTCTCTTAGCAAGGCGATCGGCTCGGAAGTTCATAGTACGAAGAATAAAAGATATGGAGCAAAACGTAAACATAGAACGAATAAGATGAAACTCATCAAATTCAGCCAACAAAGATGGCCAGTTGTTTTTTTCGTCTTCTTCGAGTAGATTAACCAGTTGTAGGCAGTCTGTCTCGAAGGTCATTGAGTTATGGTCCAACTGAATAGAGGATTTCATCATGGCCCACAGCAGAGCTTAGAACTCTACGTGCTGGGGGTTAGGACTTGGTTACTAGCAAATGAACCGGAAGTCGTCATCCCATCCTTGGTCGTCAGGACCATTCCCCGACCGAAACAATTATCGTCTTTGTGCCAGGAGGTGTCAATGGAGCATACAGGGCCAGCGTGTGTGGTCGTGGTGGTGGTGAACGGGGCGGCTCCATCATCGTCGTCATCGTGGGATTCTTCTATTGTTTAAGCTACACGCCAGCTTTCGGCCTCAGATTTAGCGATCTGAATAGTCTCTAGCGGGGAGGGGTCTTTGCTGTTGAAAGCTTTGTCGTTTCGGGCTTTCCAAATGTACCATATTACCCACGGGACGTTGTTGATAGTAGTATCCTGCAAACCATAATCTTTAGCTTGCCACAAGACATGATCCAGGTTACTAAGTATCGAGGTGCACGGGAATAAGCCAGAGAATGTGGCATATCAGCCAGATCCCACGCTTGTACAGAAGACGGACATTCAAAGAACAGGTGGTTACGCGTTTCTTCCTCCGCTCCGCATCTTGGGCAGTTTCGATCATTGCCGCAATGCCGATCCGCGAGTGAGTTGCAGACTGGGACGCAATTGGAGAGCGCCTGCCAAATAAAGTGCTTAATTTTGTTTGAAGTTTTGAGTGTCCAAACTCTAGCCTGCAGAGCCGTGGCGCTTGGTTCCAGAACAGGAGCAGGTTCTGAAGCTTCCATTGTTTCCATGGCCAAAGCATAGCCAGATTTTACAGAATAGACACCGGACTTGGTGTGGCTCCAGCAGTACCTGTTTACACGAGGGGATAGTGTAGATTTAAGGTTCTGGATGAGGGGGATATCCTCAGGGACCACTATCTCCCGTAGGAGGTCCAGCTTCCAAGCTTTTGAGATCGGATCTAGCAAGTCAATAACGCGAAGTGCAGGGTTGAAAGAGGGGCCACAAGGTGTGGCAGGGCGCGCCAGAGTTGTGGGAAGCCAGGGATCAGCCCAAACCAAAATGAAAAGTTTGTTTTATTAAGAAATTATAAATGCACTCAATCTAAAATACTCTAACATTTAGGTTTAAGATTTAGATAAATTGCTTGAGATACTTTAATTGGACTATCACTTTTCAAAACTACACTAAAGAATACTATAATATTTGGATTTAAGATTTACTAACTATAGAGTTTAATACTTAGAGGGTGGTATACATGCGGCATATAGTCAAACTAGGAAGTTTTCCTATTAACTAACTTAATGAATCAATTGGAAATTTATACACAAATTAATACAATATTTAGGTGATTTGATTAGTTATTTTGGTACCGATTAATGAATTAAAGAATAATTAAAACATTAATTTGAAAATAAATTTACAATAATTTTGAAAATATAAATTTTACATATAATTTTTTTTAATTTTTCACTTCTAAGCTAATGTGAAGATTTTATATATTTATAATTATGTTATTAGTTTAAAACTTTCATTAATGGTGACATGTATGTTATTTTATATTTTAAGAATCTTATCAAAAAGGTAAACCTTCATAAATAATATTTTGACCTGTTATAATAAGAAGTAATACTTTATTATGAATATATGTGCTCTTGAATCTCTGTAGATTCCACACTTACATACTATGACTGCACCTTTAACTTTGCAGAATAGCTCATTAGGAATAATTTGAGCATATGAGTACTCCATATTTTTCACATAAAAATATATTTATCTAACTTATCCAACTCTAGGCGTTGATATTATAGAAGTTCATCTCTGTAAAATATTATTTCTCTTACAAGAATTAAACTACGGAAACTCAATTAAACCGAACCAAAACACAAACCAAACCAAATACAAACTAAACCGTTATAGTTTATTTCAGTTAGAAAATTTTAAAACTGAATTAACCAAACCGAAGAACCCAAACCGAATCGATAAAATAACTCAAGTGCCCACCCTTAATCTCGGGTACCACATTCTTCACTGTGTCATCAGACAAGAACTCATTGGCCTATGTACACACCGTCATACCATCTCAACTTTCCATCACAAACAGAGTACAAAACATTCTCAACCTCGCAGTAAAAATCTGAAAACCAAAAAGAACCCATCTTTGCTTCCGCAACATCCCACTTACCTTCTTGGGAGTTATAACAAACCACACCATCCGCGTCGCGTTAAGGTGCAAGGGATGGGCGCCACGTCATCCCATGTTCGTGTTCTTGCATCCATCACCTTGGACGCGTTCTTCAACTGACTCTCCATGGATCCCCGCTACGTACACGGCGGGAGGAGAGTGGAGAGCTGGGAGTTTCCACAAAGCATAGCTAGTTGACTTCTTCTTGTTCTTGCTGACGTCATATTTGTTTTTATCAGGTTTTCAGCAGAGGATGAACCAGCGAGAGTCAGAGGATGACTCTAGGCAGAGATAGAGACAGGTCTTGGTGCGCGATGAGAGTGATCGGGCTTTGTATAGCTCCGGTGAGGAGAGAAGAGATCGAAAGCTCTTGGAGACGAGGGAGAGAGTCGGATAGTATAATCTTGAGAGGCGTGCGATGCAGCTTGTGAGCAATTCATCGGGAATCACGGAGTTGGGTTTGGTTGCGGTGTCGACGGGAGCTCCTCCTCCAGCTTCTTCCTCTTTTCCGGAGAAGGCGACATTGATGAATTTAAAAGAGACGAAATCGCCGATTTGGATTATATAACCAAAAATTGTTTGGGTTACTCAGGTTTAGTTTTATTTTGGTTCAGTCGGTTTAGTTTTATTTTGGTTCATTGAGTTGAATATAGAATAAGATAAGAAAAAGACATATTCCAAACTGGACTTAGACATCCACAATGGTGAGATCCATTGTGGAGTCCTTAGGATTAGATTAATATATTTCTTTTTTGAATAGTTAAGGACTCTTGTGAAAAATGTGTGTACAATGGTGATCCCAAATATGAAAAATGATTTTTTGTTTTTGTAGTGAAATATAATTTTTATATATTGGATGATTAAATAGAATAACTTAACATAAAATACAAGAAATAAACATAAAAAACAATAATTAAACATAAAAATACAACAATTAAAGATAAAAACAATAATTTTACATAAAGATAGAAAAATTCCTAAATAAAAATATGATTAAATATAAAGATTACACATAAGAGTTTATAAGATGATTTAATATTAAAATACAACATGATTATGAATCACCACCTAATGAAGACTCACCACTCTTTCTGCTCAAGTATTTGCTTAGTATTTCAAAGCACTCTTTTCTTTCCGGACATACACACATCAATGGAGTAGTTTTCTCATCTACAACCACATTGAACACAAATAAGTCCCCTATCTCGCATCTGTTATCGAGACAGAACTTTCTCCAGCCTCTTGTGATGTAATACTTGCCGCTTGATTCACTATATCGCAAACTCACATTCCCTGAATTTCCCTCTTTGTTCACCAGTATCGTCTCTTGGCATTATTTGTGCAAAGGAGTAGAACTCGTAGCTCCCACAGGAAGATACTGCAAACAAATAACGTAAAGACACATAATAGATTAAACCATTTATTTTACTAACTAAATTGACTCACAAGTTTGTCTTCTTCTAGATTTGAAGCAGTGACCTCAGCCAAAAAACAGTAGTCAAATGAGAAAGAAGACATTGCCCCGGTTCGTCCTGAAATATAAAAGAAACAATTTTCCACAAAAACATCTCACAAAATTAATCCTTAAGAATATAATAGTATTTTTTTTATAAATTGAAATTTAAATTTTATTAATTGCATGATAAAAAAAAGATACAATGATAAATAAAAAGAAATCAAGAAACACTAATTATTAATCTTCATCACCAAATTTATTCCAAATATTTTCGATTAAATCATTCTTCAACCGTTCATGAATATGCTCATCCCGAAGATCATTCCGATTGGGAAACATATTATTCAGATTTGTAGGCCTGTTGGTTTCCACCTGTGAACTTCTGGTGACGTCTCCTTCTTCAAATTCAGATATATCGTACCGCATGTATCCATCTCGTTCATTTTCAACTATCATATTGTGTAGTATGATACATGCTCTCATAATCTTCCCTATCTTTTCTTTGTTCAATGTACGAACCGGGTTTTTGACAATCGCAAATCGAGCTTGCAATACTCCAAAAGCCCGCTCCACATCTTTTCGGGCTGGTTCTTTAGCTTTAGCAAATAACTCTTGTTTTGGAGATTGAGGAAGTTTGATAGATTGGATAAATGTTGACCAATTTGGATATATACCGTCCGTTAGATAGTATGCCAACTTATACCTGTGTCCGTTGACCATGTACCTTATCCTGGTAGCTCGACCTTCTAAAATGTCATCAAACACAGGAGAACGATTAAGGACATTGATATCATTTAAGGTACCTGGAGGACCAAAAAAAGCCCATATCCAAAGATCTTGTGAAGAAACAGTCTCTAAGACAATTTTCGGTTTTCCTGATCCTCGTGTGTATTGTCTTTTCCAAGCGGTCGGGCAATTTTTCCACTCCCAGTGCATACAATCAATGCTCCCGACCATCCCAGGAAACCCTCGTTTTTCTCCAATATCGAGTAGTCGTTGAAGATCCTCCGGTGTGGGTCGTCGTAGATAGTCACCTCCGAATAACTGTAATATTCCGTCAGTGAAATTATGTAAACAGGAAAGTGCACTGGTCTCACCAAGTCAGAGATATTCGTCAACTGTGTCAGCCGCAGAACCATAAGCAAGCCTACGAATTGCTGCCGTACATTTTTGTAGTGCCGAAAGACCTAACCTCCCGGTTGCATCTCTTCTTTGCTGAAAGAATGGAAAGTTCTCTGATAGCCCATAGACAATACGCAAGAATAAGTCCTTATTCATGCGGAAGCGGCGTCTGAATATTTGTGACGAGAATGTTGCATCTTCGCTGAAGTAGTCATTCCATAAGCGGTCTTGTCCTCCTTCACGGTTTCGTTCAATATAAGCACAGCTCCTTTGGTTACTGGTTTGGGCCTCGACTATGTTGGTGAATGTATCTTCGAAGATTTCTTCGAAAACTTCGTCAAATCTTTCTTCGAAAACTTCGTCGGATGAAGATGACGACATTTAAAGGTATCCTGCTTCCAAAAATAATAAATTTTTTTTTCTATAATTTTTTTTATCTATAACTTCTTTATACCATCAAGACTACCAACTTTGTTCAAATAGGATTTTTATGAGAAACAAAAATGTATATATAAGTGCAAATTGGATTTTTATGAGAAGCAAACTCTTATAATAATCAAAAGCAGCAACAAGACTACAACTTTGGAGAAGTTACCTAAAGAGAAGCAAACTTCTTCGATTACACTTCGAGATTGTAGCAACAAGAATACAGCCTTGGATTACAACAAAAGGAGACAAGTTTGATAGAGACGAAACACAGCAAAAGAGATATCTAATTCCGCAAGAAAAGACTGATACTTATACACCCTCAATGCACCACCCGTGACTCTGGTCACTTGAGGAAAACAACAAAAAACTTCGCAACTCCAAATACACCCGTGACTTGGTTCACATGTCCTACTGCTGAACCTGAAACAAGACAAAGACAAGAGTTAGTAAAGAATAAAAGCAATGCGTCATGTAACAAATACTTCGAACAACTAACTACTCAATGCACCAGACAACATGTAACATTTATACCTTAATAGCCTCATAACATCTCAGACATGAGTTTCAATTTTAGAGATTCTTCCATCTCAGATAGTGGATCTTTTTTGGCAAGTAAACGTTCAAGAATTTTTTGTTTAGAGAGTTTTCCTTTCATTTCCCTGATGGCCTCTAACTGTGACATCTCTTCTTCTTTGCCACTCTTCTTTCTCTTACCAGCAGCTTTAGCAGCTTTCACACCAACTGGTCTTGCTTCATGTTCGGGTACTTCATCTTCTGTATCAAGGTCAACCACTTGTTTGCGCTTCTCCTTCCCACCGTCTTTAACCATATACGTCGTGCACCATTTCTGGTCATGCATCAGCTCCCTCCACGCATGTTCGAGGCCGAACTTGTGCTCGTAAATGTTGAAGAATGAGTCGAGTGCAGCTTTCATCACATCATCATCATTCTGACCACTTCTCTGCCCCCTCAACGCCGCATCATAGCATCCTACGAACTTACAGACTTGCTCGTTAATCCTAATCCACCTCTGCTTGGCTGGACGAAGCTCTCTAGGTACTGTCCCAACCAGTTGAGGGCTTGCGTTGTAGTAGTCAACAATTCTCTTCCAGAAACGTTCAGCTTTCTGGTCACAGCTGACTACGGGGTCTTTGCTGGTGTTAAGCCACGCACCAATGAGGATTTTATCCTCAATCAGAGACCATTTCCTCCGCTCTTTGCTAGCAGACTCGACACTAGGCTGGACAGGAGACTCGACACTAGGCTGGACAGAAGACTCGACACAAGGCTGGACAGAAGACTCGACACTAGGCTGGACAGGGTGGAAACCATACTCATCAGGACCTTGGCTAACGAACCAAGCAGGTTCGGGTGACTCAAGGTCAACTGAAGATTGACTATACATTAGATTAACAAACCCAGTTCTGTTATTCATATTTAGATGATGGTCTGTGTTACTCTATTAGCAACACAGACACTTAAGTAAGCGATAGAAAGTAAACTAGCATTTAGGTTCGGAGTAGTTAGGCAGATAGAAAGCAAACAAGCATTTACCACCACTCAAATCAGACTAATAAGTTCTCTACTAGCTACACTTAAAGCTAACAAGTACGATTCTATCAAATCTAAGGAGTTAGGAAGCAATACTAGCATTAATAACCATTAAATCATGACCAGTATAGTTAATTTTTATTACTGAAACTAAAAAGAGTGAAAGTATTGTACCTGTGAAGCCCATCTCGAGTTCAGACACTGTTGTTTAAATCCTCCGAAGCTCTTCCTTGAAAGACATAAGATAAAACAGTTAAAATTTTTAATTTGGTCTCAAATATATTATCTAAATAAGGAATGAAACTTACCAGCCCATTACGATGACCAGTATTACCAAGACCAGTAGACAAACTCCCTTTGCAAACCCATATTTAACCATTGATTTCTTCTTGGTTAATGCACCCGTGATCTTCTCTAGCTTAGCCACCTTCTGGTCACTCTCAAAGAATTGATCTTTGAGCATCCTAAGTTGTGTATGCATTTCACCAAGCTCTTCTTGAATCGCCACATCCCACCATTTCCAGATGTGGCAGTCTCCATCGTCAACGTTGTCGCAGGAGAAGTACTTCCTTCCTGGATCTTTAGGAGTGTACGACGTTGCAACAACAGGCTCATTACCGCAATAGCATGTCCTCGGGATTCCTTCATCAGCCTCAGGTTCCGGTGTGTAGCTACTCTCACCTTCATCCGCGTAGAGATCAGCTTCTGCTTGAAGTAAAGAGGTCATGTCAAACTCGTCTGATGAAGAAGGCTGAGTGTAGCTATAGTCTTGTCCCATGGTTCGTTGGCCTGCAAAAAAATACAGAAACATTGTTAGCGAAGAAGAAAACAAAACATTAAGAACACAAAGCAACAAAACAGACTAAAGATTAAGAACACATTAAGTAATGAGTTTAAGTACACATTAACTTAGATTGATAAGCAACTAAACAGTTTACTAGCTACACATAAAGCTAACAGAGGGATCGAGTACTGAGTTTTCGAGCTAAACAGAAAACAAGATAAGCAACAGCAAACCATACAGATACGTTTTGTATAAGGCAAACACATACAAAACCCGAGTATAAGAAAACAAATCGATGTCGAATCTTCGCTGAAAACAATTGGTGTTTTGAAACCGTAATAACAAACAAGAAGATCGTTTGAATCCGAAAACGAATTGAAACCCTAACTACATTGATTGAAACCAAAAACGAAAACGAATTGAAGCAAACTTCGAGTAATGAGTTTTCGAGCAAACTAAATCGATTGAAACCGAATACGAATTGAAACCCTAACTACAAACCAAAAGATCCCCAATTCAAAACGATTTGAAAACGAATTGAAAACCAAAAACTGTTTGAAACCCTAAATCGAAGAAATCCCCAAATCGATAAAAAACGGAAAACGAACAACAAGGAAGCTAACCTATCCTTAAATCTACCACAGAAGAAGGCTATTTACCTTTGAAGATCACAGAAGAAGACGATCGACGACGGAGACAAATCGCCTTTTCGTCTCGAGCTCTGTTTTTTTTTTTTCGCCTTCGGTCGTGAAAGAATTTTTTTTTCACAACACCGAACACAATAGCTCACCGAGCCAACCATCAAATGCCACGTGCACAAGGACTTGATCCTTCTAGCCCTTATTTACGGACTTATCAGTCATAATCTTAGCCCAATTATCAATATTATATTCCATTTGGGCTAAGGACTTGGGCTACGGACTCGTCTTGGACCGCCGTTGCGGATGGTCTTATCATGCTTCTTACCTTCTTATGTCGCGTTTTATTTCATACATTATATTTCAAAAATGTGTACTGAACCCACGGGTAGCGTTTGGTGTACTTTAGCGTTCATAAAAATCTTGAGCTAGCAGATGCAGCTAGCGGAGAAGATATTGACGGTTGATTCTCGTGTCAACGTAAACTAAGAACATAAATATATGAAGGGACTGTTATGTTGCCAGTTTATTTCGAAGATCGATTATCGTTAAGGATAAATAACATATTCCACCCTTTTAACGATGGAAGTTGTTCTTGTGGAGACTATCGTAAACTTGTAGTGAGAATGTAAAAAAGTTTCTTACTCTTATGTATGTTCAAAGTCGGTAAAGAAGATGTTTTTTACTACACTGATTGATTTGTGAAAACAATACGAAGCAACTTATATTCGTATTAGTTGTTCTTTTAAAGTTTAAATTTTATTTTATTTTAAACGTCGTTTTATGTTTCAGTGCATTTATTTGCTAGATTTTCAAATTTACATTTATTCTTCTAACTCATTAGTTAAGATAATAATTAATTAGAGGTAAAATAATAAATTTAATGGTTTTCTTAATCTGTGTGAAAAAACTTAGAATTACATATAAATTGTAACAGATGGAGTATATGTTTTTTTTTATTTTATATAATAGTATATGATTATTATGTGGATATAAACTAGACATCGTTTCAAAAGCAAAGCTGATTTTTGCATGATTTTTTATTATTTGACAAACAATTAATGGAAATAAATGGAATGTTTTGGACATAAATGTATGATATGTTGTGTAAACGGTAACAACAGACAGAAGCTGACCTTACATTCACATTATTTATCATTGCCCCCGTACTCTATCGCCCATAGGATCCTTCTTTGGCACTACAAACATTCGTAAAGTCGACACTATTATAATATTGTTCATCAATATAATGTATTTCTAAAAAGCAGAGGGTGGTACGATTAGTCTAGTGACATAATGCAGTAACAAATGCTTACGATACCTTAATAATGGTCAAGATAGCGGTTTAGTTATAATTTTGTTGAGCCATAAATAGTAAATTTTTTTTTTTTGTAACTTATAAATAGTAAATTTTACTAAGCTGTAAAAGTGTTTTCTGAGAAAGAAAAGAGTTATCACTATACAAACGGTTCAGTGATTTCTAGTCGTTCTCCAAAAAAATATTATGATTGTCAAATTTTTGTTTTATACCACCAACTCTTTACTAACTCGTTTAGTCTTTTAATTTCGCATGGTGCCATCATTAATTGTATCAATTTTATCACTTACACAAGTATGATGTTTGTGTATTTTGTGCCTTTGTGTTTGGACTACTTTAACTCTACGATTTCTCAATCAGCTGCAGATAGAAATTAGCCTTTTCATTTTGTGTATACAATTAGTAGTGCAAAATCCAGGTCTCTTTTAAAAACAAGTTAGTGTTTCGAGAGAGACGGTAAAACCAAGCTACTTCGCTTCTAATTTTCTTGTCTTTTCCATTTTGGTTTTATTTTTATTAATATTATTACTTTGCTTTGCTTTCCATGATCGTTAAATCTGGCAAATTTCTAAAGAAAGCAAAAACAGTTAACTCTTTACTAATTTTGTCAGGCATGTTGATTACTGAGTTTGAAAGTTACTTCTAGTCTTGGGCGTTTGGGGGCTCTGTCGGATTCAGATTTTTAGATTTTCAATATTATTCTCATAAGTCTAATTTGGATTTTACTAATTATGAGGCCTACTTACTTCTACAAAAGTATTGCAATAGTCTTTTGCAGAGTAGAGTTAGATATCTAGTTTTTTTTTTGTCGGACATCTATATATATATATATATAGCTCCGAACATATTTGATATATCGTTAGTTTTTTTACTTTGTTCTTGCACCTATATAGGTAAGGATTAGCAGCTACCTTATAAAAATATTGAAAGAAACGGTTTAAAACAAATACTTAAAAAGTCTTACAATAATTTAAAACGATGATTTCAATCTTGTAAGAACAATAAAAGATCTTTCATGCACAAACAGAAATGGTCCAACATGTTTGGAATACGATGTGGTTTTAATTCACAGATACAATGATGTTTAAGTTAGAATAAAAGACCATTGTACAGACCAATATGTTTTGTAGTTAGACAAACAACCCAAGTGAGACTCAAAATAAAATAGAAGAGCTCTTTCTCAAAGAGTAATGATCGTTTCTAAGAAATGAAGTATACCTATAGATTTTTATTTATTTTGCCAGGACCGGTCTTGGGCAAAGCCTGATGAAACATTCGCCTTAGACTCCAAACTTTTTGAAAATTTTTATATGTAAATAGACCCCAAACTTAAAAAAAAAAAATTTGAGCCCTCAAATTTTTTAAATCTTTACTAAATGATCTAAAGCTCTCAAATTCTCAGAGCCGGCCCTGTATTTTGCTTCTAAATTTTCTTTAAAATTTAAATGAATACATATCTACACGTATAGGTTAATGAACTCAGCATTCAAAGTCTACCCCAAAATTAAGTTTATATCCATTATTTAAATTTGAAAATAAAAATGTTATTATGATGGAAATTGCCTTCCATCCAGTGGTTTATGAACCAAATGAAAATACGTGATAATGTTAGTCATGTATACGTGAACAAAAAAAAAGATATAGCATTACTATTAGAGTGAGACATTGGGAGTTCCATCTAATCGGAAAGCACCACTATCACATTGTGAAAAAGTTGTGATGAAGATTAGGAATGTCAAACAGGTTGATCCGTCCCGTCCCGTTCCGTACCGCAGCGGATTCGTCTTCGAATAAGTCACGGCGGGTCAGGCCTGCGCGGGCTGCGGTCCTCAAAATGGCTGACCAAACCCGTACCGTAAAACATGTAAGCTTTTGCGAATTGGCTTGCGGGACATAGAATTACAAACGGACATATGGCTCCTGAACGCTTCAAGATATGATTCAAGATGCTTTATTAGTTTCATGACGCATCAGTAAGTGAGTTTAGTCGAAGATTGAACTAGTTGAAAATTTTAGTTGGATCAAAACACTAGTTTATTTACTTTTGTTAAGACTCCAAACATTTTAAAAATAAACAATACTTTAGTTGCTGAATCCAAATACCATAACTCATATGTTCATAACAAATGCTTTAGTTTTCTGAATCCAAAATTAAATAAAGCCAACACCAAATCAAAGATGTTAATCCCAAAAATAAATAAAATAAAAAAAACCAATCACACTTCTTGTTCTTGAAAATTTCTTTTCTTCACCATCAACTTCATCTTCTGTAAATAAGAATAATAGAAGTCAATTAAAGATATATTGAAATCTAAAACTCCAAAATGTATGATAGTGTGAACAAATATATATTGGCAAAACTACGAAGAATCCACGGCGGGAATTAGATCTTCTTTTTCGGTGGAAAGTGAGTTTTCAAACTTCTTATGATAACTTGAAGAAGCTCCACCGGTGAAGATCGAACTCTCTCTCTCTCTCTCTCTCTCTCTCTCTCTCTCTCTCTCTCTCTCAAAGCAGAAATAGGGACTTAGGGTTGCAGGTCTTCAAAATTCCGCAGGTTAAGCTCATCCCGCTTTCGATCCGTTCCGCTTTCGACCCATTCCGCTTTCGATCCGTCCTGCTTTGAACCCATCCCGCGAAGCCTGCAATTTTGCGGGCTTACCAAATGAAGGTCCAATCCTACCCTGCACTAAGTTTTTACGGGCCAAAGTCTGCGGTCTAGATCTTTGATTGCTATCCCTAGTGAAGATGGCATTATAACAATTTTTAATAGACAAGAATACGGATCCAACTCTTTACCACTTGTTGTAGTAAAAACGCAGCACGACCTATAGTTAACAACTTAAACAACAAAGGTACATACATCATATCATAAATCTAAGTAGAATTTGTTAAATTTAAGAATTTATATCATATCATAAATCTATTTCTGAAACTTGAATTTTGGTATTCGTCATTAGTGTGCCAAAAACTTATTAATTAATTAAAAGAAGGCTCGTTTATTTTGCCTTTCCCGTGACGAAAACATTTATTTTATTAAACATAAAGGAAACAAGATAATATAAATCTGTGAAAGCCGTCTTCTCTCGTCTTTCTTGCTCCTCCTCGTCGGTCATCGGTCTCCCACTTTTCTTTTTATTTTTATCTTTTATTTGTCTTCAAACAATCTCCTGAGAAAATCGGTATTCTTTGGATCCCACTCCACTCGTCTTAATCGGAAAAGAGAAGAATGGAGCATGTCATCGGCGGCAAATTCAAGTTGAGTAGGAAGATCGGTAGTGGTTCCTTCGGTGAAATTTATATAGGTATATGATTTACTGATTCCTTCACAATAATAATTAACCCTTTTCTTTTTTTCTTTAAATAGTAAACTGACATTAATTTTTGATTTTGTTGTCAAGGGAGTAATGTCCAAACGGGAGAAGAAGTTGCTGTTAAGCTGGTATGTAATGAAAACCAACTTGTCTCAAATCCTCATTTTTTCTTGTTTTATTTTACATCTTTTTTGGGTAGTTTTAGTTTTAATACATGTAGTAGTGTGGATGGCCATATATATGTACCTGGAGATGTGCTGAGTAAAATAATTGTTCAATTTTCATACTGAATCTTTGAAATCTAGTCTCTGCATTTTTAAAATGAATATATAAAGGTGTTTAGTTTTGTGAATTTTGCAAGATGAATATAATAAAGGTGAAGAAGAAAATAAACAATCACGAGTAGTAGTAGTAGGTTTGATACCGAATCATCTTGGATCTTTGTATTTGTATATATATATTCTCAAGTTTTATTTAGACTAGTTTTTATTGGATATCAAAAACTCCAGAGTAACGGTTCATTGTTTCTCTCTTTCAGAATCTTATTTGATTCTTTTTTTCTTCTTCCTCTGTTCTTGTAAATAAGCCACATTTCTTACTTTTTTTTTTACATGTTGCTAGGAACCGGTGAAAACAAAGCATCCTCAACTACACTATGAGTCAAAAGTATACATGCTTCTTCAAGGAGGGAGTGAGTTTCTCATTATTCTCAGCCTCATTTCTCTGTTTCATATGGTCTCTGAATTGTCTTTTTTGGACAACACAGGTGGTATTCCTCATCTCAAATGGTACGGTGTGGAGGGTGAATACAACTGCATGGCAATTGACCTTCTTGGTCCCAGCTTAGAGGACTTGTTCAACTACTGCACTCGCTCTTTTTCCTTGAAAACTGTTCTTATGCTTGCTGATCAGTTAGTAAGTTTCTCCCCCTCTTTTATTTCCTGAATAATCTATTTAAAATCATTATTTACGAAACACCTCTCTGTAATTTAACTTGCAGATAAACAGAGTTGAATACATGCACATTAGAGGATTTCTTCACCGTGACATTAAACCAGACAACTTTTTGATGGGTCTCGGTCGCAAAGCAAACCAGGTAGACTTTTCTAGTTTCAGGCTTTATTGATGAATGTATATTCATAAAAGTAATATTAACAGATTAGATTCAATATCAGGTGTATATCATCGATTATGGGCTTGCTAAAAAGTATAGAGATCTTCAGACACATAAGCATATACCATACAGGTGTGGGATCTAACAATATTTCCTTTCTTCCTTCATTGGGTTTCTTCATAAGAGTTGATTGGAAATTTCACAGGGAGAATAAGAATCTAACAGGAACTGCTCGATATGCAAGTGTCAATACACACCTTGGGATTGGTGAGAACTGTTTCTATGTCACACATTTCATTTCAATCATTATATGTGAGAGATAACTTTTTCGTTTAATGCAGAGCAAAGTAGAAGAGATGACCTTGAGTCGCTTGGTTACGTGCTCATGTATTTTCTACGAGGAAGGTAAGGAAATGAGGATAACTATCTTACTTTGTTTATTTATAGTGACATTTTTGAGAAACATGAAAATCTCTTTAAACTTGTCTTGCCTCAGTCTACCATGGCAAGGTCTGAAAGCTGGTACCAAGAAACAGAAGTATGACAAGATTAGTGAAAGGAAGATGCTTACTCCTGTTGAGGTACCTCATTTATCTATAATACTGTAACATTTAGCTTTGTGTGACTTTTCACTAAACATCATTTCATTTATTCCACAGCTTCTTTGCAAGTCATTTCCCTCGGAGTTCACATCCTATTTCCATTACTGCCGATCATTGAGGTTTGAGGACAAACCAGATTATTCATATTTGAAAAGACTCTTCAGGGACCTTTTCATTCGGGAAGGTTAGAAACCTATTTTCTTTTCGTTCTCTTTCCCTGCTTCTCTACAATGTTACTTAATGTTAACGCATGCAGGTTATCAGTTTGACTATGTGTTTGATTGGACAATCTTGAAGTATCCTCAGATGGGCTCTAGTTCGAGATCAAAGGTTAGTGTTTTCCGGGTTAACGTGTGAAGTACTAACTCTTAGAAACGGTAAAAAATCTCTGAGATCTCATCTTTGTGTACCAGCCAAATCCAAAAGCAGCTCTAGACACTCCAGGACCATCCGCAGAAAAAAGTGAAATGCCTTCAGGTATAATAAGTACAATTTGATTCCATGTCCTGCACATTGTTTTATGCTCAGATAGTTAAAGAGTTAGCTCAGTAGTTCATTTTTTTATTTTTATTTTTTGGTGCAGAGGGGAAGGATCTGCGAGAAAGATTCTCAGGTGCGGTTGAAGCGTTTGCCAGACGAAACGTATGGAGTCCTGGGATTCGCTCTTCCAAAGAAGTGGTACTCTTTTCTCTCTCTTTTTTCAAGTGTGTTAGTATGAAATTTCGTTTATTTGATATTTGTTCATATTCAAAAGTGATTGAGAGTTCGTGTTGTGATGTTTGGTTACAAATATGCAGCTCGTGTCTGAGAAAACAAGAAATGAGAGTGCAAGGGCGGTGATGTCAAGCAGCCGACCTGGATCATCAGGTGAGCTGAGCGAGAACCGCTCAAGTAAACTGTTTTCAAGCGGTACCCAAAAGATTCAACCGGGCCAAGAATCTAAGCCAACCGCAAGGCTTGGGCGTAATGATGACGCCCTGAGAAGCTTTGATTTGCTTACTATCGGTTCCGGAAAGAGGAAATGAGTGGAGTTTGGAAGATATGTGTACCCCTCCTGAATATGGGAAGAAGATGAGAGAAAAGAATCTCTCTCCCTCTTTATGTATTTATATAATATATGTTCGTAGAACATCTATAAAGTTGTGTATATGTAACTTGTAAGTTGTATGTAACAAGTATTTTATTTTAATGTATTAAATAATGTCATTTGGTCAAATACTCGGAGCCTATTAATACTTTGTTAACTTCTCCCGAGGTGTATGAGCTGAAAGGCATGAGAATGTTTGGTCTGAAGCTAACATTCAAGTGATCTGCGGAGAAGAAAGTAATTCAATCTTGTTTTTAGAGCTCTGATGGGAACACTTTGGTTTGGAGAAATCAAGAAACAAGCCTCTTTGCTTTTAGTGACAAGTACAATGTTGCTAGACTTGTCCTCACCGTTGTTACAGAAGCTGAGCTGTGAGTAAGGCCTATTCGTTTGTTTTGTTAATGTTCTGTTAATTCACGTGGAATATCTCGAGGGAGATGAAAGTTTATGTATGTTTTGTATTAAAATAACAATAGACATCATCCAAAATGGTTAATCTAAATTAATTATAAAATCTTAATCTAAAATAAAATTGGTGCATCTGAAAGATAAAATTGTCCAAAATAACAAATGACAAATTTATCACTATTCTAATAAATATTTAGATTCAAGTTTAGACAAACAAATAGTTATGATATATTATGTCAAAAAGCTGCAAACCACATTTGGCTAAAACTATTAGTCACATTTTTTGCCAAAATTACAAAAATGCATCTTTTCGCCAAAACAACAAAGTTATAATTTTCAATCAAAACTGCAAACACATTTTTTTCTTCAAAATCGTAAAATTACATTTTGCTGCTAAAAAGTAAACACATTTTCCCGCAAACCTCACCAAATCATATTTACTGCAAAAACTATAAAAAAAAAATATTTTCACAAAAATCGCAAAAATATTTTTCGCCAAAACTGCAAAAACATTTTTTGTCAAAACCGAAAATTACATTTTTATCAAAAAAAAATAACGAAAAATGTGTGTCTATCCTCATTTGTATCCACGTACCCCCAAAATGCATCTTCCTACATCTCATCTGTATCCGTGTCAAAATCATCTTCTATCGGGTTCATTTAGTTTGTCCCTCGTGTCAGTACTATTTGTTGGCTCTCCATTTAGGGTGGAGCTCGTTGAATCGTGTTACCTCCCTTGGCCGGAGCTTCTAAAGCTGCATATGTGGAATGCGAGTATGAAACCTGTGCTGTTTCTTCCTTATTTTTGTGTTGAGAGCTGAGTTTTCCTTTTTTGAAAAACTATATTTTTAGCTTCGAGCAGTGTTAGCTTTTCTGCGCTTTGCTCCAACTTCTTGGAGTGTTCTTCTATCCTATCTTTCAAGGCTTGGACCTCTGAAATGAGTATGGGGGTTATTTGCAGAGGTGTTGCTTTCCAGAGTTTTGTGCATCTCGGTGATCTATCTTTGCATGATTGTGAGTTGGGTTCATAATTCAATTTCAGCTGGAGTGGAAATTTTTTGTTCGTTATACTCACTTTGCATCATCATTATGTAGATTTGTTTATCCCTCCTTATAGAACCAAATTGGTAGGGTAAATTTGTGCAGAGTTCTTTATGACACTATAGAAACAAGAACTAAATAATAACAAGTAGAAACAAGGATCAAAGGTATTTTTTATTGATCTTTCGAGCCGAGACTACAACGTATTAGATAAAGAACATTAGTTCTAGCTGTCCAATTCTATAATCAAAATCTTGAATAGTTGATTCCTTTTTCTTGGAGTCTCTTTTCTATAGATAATCGTCTAGGCATGAATCAAAAGCCGACGTCCTGCTCGCAAGCATGAGTAATGACTGGATCAATTATCCTCAGCATCTAAACTGAAATAATTTAGCTATAAATAAACGTATATTTGTAATTTGACATTTTAGTGAGTTAATTTGGTGTGTTTTTCTTTGTGTACTATTTTGGGATAAAAAATAATTTTAATGCTATTTGAATGTGTTTTCCATAATTTTATGATATTTGATTTTAATAAAACCTTTTTTATTTAACCACCAAAAAGATGTTACCGCCCAAAAGATAGTTTCAAATTTAATTTTATTTGTTTCGTCTTGTTGGAGCTTTGATTGTGGGGATCTCAAGTTCAAAAGATGATGAGATTCAAAACCTTTTATAGGAAAAATTAAACTAAGAGAAGCTCAAGTTCAGATCACTTCCCAAATCAAGGTCTCGGAAACTCCAGTGTCTGAACTTCACCTGGGCACAGCACGAGCCTTAAGTGGATGCTTCATAACGACAGTGAACTCCACCTTCTCCGCCAAGTCAACTTCACAACCTTTGACTTCTTTCCACTCAAACTCCCTCACCATATTCGCCACGTAGTACTCCAAGTGCAGCATCGCTAGCCCGATTCCTGGACAGATCCTCCTCCCTGCTCCAAACGGCATCATCTTGATCCCTCGACTTCCGGTTATATCGACCGATTCTTCCCCCATGAATCTCTCCGGCTTAAACGCCATTGGCTCATCCCAAACCGCTGGATCCCTCCCTATCTCCGCCACCATGAAATTAACCGTCCCTTTCTTGGGTATCTTGTACCCTCCCAACACAGTGTCCTCTGTGACGCTGTGTGGGAGCACCATATGCCCCGGAGGATGCCTCCGGAGACCCTCCAACACCACGGCCTTCAGATAAGGCATCTTGTGTGCCTCTTCCTCCTCGATCTCCTTTGCTTCTTCTCCGGCAACGCCTTTGATCTCTTGGTATAGCCTCTCCTGGATTTCAGGATTTTTCACCAAATTGGCCATGATCCATTGCAACGTCGTAGCTGTTGTGTCAGTCCCACCGTTGAGGAATTCTGAGCATAAGCTGATGATTTCGTTCTCGTTTAGCTTCCTCTTCTCCTCTGGAAGCTCTAGATCGAGCAGAGTGTCGACGTACGATTGAACATAGTCTTTGTTTTCTTCTTTCCTTTCTTCTTCAACCATCTTCCTCCGAGCACGGATCAGTGGAAGCAAAACATCTTCCTGCTCTCTCCGGATCTGGAGAAACTCTTCCCATTTGCTTTTGAAAATCAGTTTGGTTAGCTTAGGGAAGAGATTCAGGATATTGAATCTAGAGAAGTTAAGAAGCATTCGTCTCTGAACGTATCCAACCTCTTTGATTTGTTCCTCATCAAGCTTATCTCCGAAACACATAAGAGCGAGAAGCGCGAACATCGCGTAGTGAAAATGATCGACGACAACGATCGGTTCTTCTTCGCTTCCGTGCTTACGGAATCGATCAGAGAGAATCTCGAGAACCCAGCGACGGGCGTGGGAGTATGATCTCACACGTGACGGGTGGAGAATCTCGGACGTGAGGTTTCGGCGGAGAGTGCGCCACGTGGCTCCGTAAATCCCAGAAGTGATGACGTGTTGATTGCTGGAAGTGATTTTGCTGGTTGGAGCCGCGGGTGGGCGATCCGCGAAAACGGCACCGTTTAAGACGAGAGCTTGGTGAGCGAGGGAGCCGTTGGCGACGAAGATAGCGGGACGGGAACTGACGCGGAGGGAGATGATTGGTCCGAGACGGTGGTGGACGGAACGGAGATAGATGTTGAGACCAGTAAAGCCTTGTCGGAGCCACCGGAGTGTTCCGAGAAAGGGGAGGAAGTTGGGGTCAGGAGGTAGCTGCGGAAGGGAGGAGGATTTACGTCCGCGAAAGAGGAGCAGAGATACGGAGAGAGAGACCAAGATGAGTAGCCATATCTCCATTTTTTTTTTGTTTAGTTACTCTTCTTCTCTGTAACCTTCTTATATTATTTGCTTTCTCCTCTGTTCATAGTTTGATCGTGTGTCTACCAAATGTGTAATGTAATATTTTTTATTGGTTAGTGGTCAACAAAAACGTGGCATTCAAGGAGAAATTATTTTAAAATTTGGTAGTACTATCTGCCTCCATTTTATATATAAACTTTCGAATAAAATCTCCTTCAAAATCTCTGGGAAACTCTGTGGAAATTGTGATATCTGCTTTTTTGGCCGGTGTTCGTGGCATCTCCACGAGGAACGAGATCTTCTTTTCTTTCTTTTTGGCGACAAAGCTAATATATTGAAAATTCAAAAAATCGGATGCGTACTACAGCCATGGGCCTAACCCCAAAACAAAATTAAAATCTGATACAATCTGAATCCTTTTTTAAAAGGAACTTGCACTTTGTTTTCTTAATTTGCAACAGATCATAATTAGTAAATCGAATGTTTTTAATTGCTTGTACTGTATATGTGTTAATTGCTCATAGTTAGATACTAAATCAACAAAAAGGAAATGTTACATAAGTTATTTGTCAGTTTAACTGTATAGACCTTTTATAGTATTTCTTTATAAATCTAACCATTTAATATATTTGTATATATTAATACATTTAAAAAACAAATATTTTATAATAAAATAATATGTAATATTTTTCAAATTTATATAGCTTTCAGTTTGGTTTATATGCCATATAAATTCAACAGTTACAACACTTCAAAAACATAAAAATAATTGAATTCTTAAAATTTAGGTAATATTAAAGTTGCAAAAAAAAAATCGCCAACTTAAAAAAATTTATTAGTAAATTTATTAGTTCAAAAAAAAAGTTCTTTATTTGGAGTTTGTAACTGGTGAAAGCAGAGATGCTCGAGTGGATCATAAGGAATGAACTTGAATCGTTTTGTGATGTTTTTGAATGTTATCTTGAAATTGAATCTTGTTTAAGGACACTTTGAATCTTTTATGTAGGACACTTTGAATCAGTTGAAATATGGTTACACAAGTTGGATTCGGCAGAAATAAATCTTTCAAAATAGTTTGTATAGATAAATATAAATTTTATTTTATCGATTTAAATTTTATTGTTCATTAAAATAAATATTGTTTGACTTAACAATATTTATTTTAATTTTTAGTTTATTTAAATTAAGTAAAATTAAGTCAAAATTAACATTTTCGTTTATCTTATATTTATATATTTAAAGCTAAAAATGAATTATTTGTAAAATGTCCATATAAGAAATATGAAATGTATAAATTAATATAAATTTAAATTTTGTAAACACTTTGGTGTATTAAGGAAAGGGATACTTGGGATGGACTAAATTTTGGATTAAACCACTAAGATTTATCTTGTTTAGCCCAAAATCTTTTGCTAATTATTTTATTCAAAGTGTAAGAACTCTTTGGTCTCATTTTTGACTAAAGTTTTGCTACTATATATATACCTAATTTTATTTCTAGTGTTTATTTTAATAAAACAATTAAATTATTAAATTAGATACAAATTTTAAATTAATATTATAAATTATAAGACTTCAAAATTCATATTGGTAATCAGTGTAATAAATTATGTTATTTTGTGTCATATTATATTTTGTAATGTTGATTTTGTATCAAAACCTTATATGTAGTAATGCTCAAATTAGGAAATTTAGATTTAAAATTAAGCACTTATTGAATTTGTGGACTGAAAAAATTCAATGGCACTGAAGGGATTGTAAACAATCAAAACCTACAAAACATCAACAAAATAACAATAGCCAACAAACATTTTATATTCTCTATAAATTAAATTTAAAACAAGTTAGACAAAAACAAAAAAAATTGCAAAACATTATGTCTGTATTCTCTTTGATTATATTTATATTATGATTTTTTTTTGTAAATTATTTGTGTTATTTAATGTTTTAATCCTAGTTTTTCGTTCTTCCATATATTTTTATTTAATTTTCATTTTTGTTATATGTATATTATTATTTGGATTTATATATATAGATATATTATTTTATAATGTTTGTGATTTTACGGCTAAATTCATTATTAGCATAAATTCATTTGTGATTTTGATTTTCGTCATGTACAAATAAAAATTAATTTATTTTAGGTTAGGAATATGATTGTTTAACATTAAATATATATAAATTATTTAACATAAGTATATAATTTATATTTTATAATATATTTTCAATGATGCCTTACCTTTAATTTAATTTTAATATTGTAATAATTTGTATTTAGATCAATAGTTCCTATAAGAATCAGTGAAATTGGGCATAATATTATTCATTAAAATCGTAAAATAAATAAAAGATAAATGTAATTATGATATTATTGGTAGATATTGTTAATATCTATTATTAATTAAATGTCCTAAATATATATATTTATATATATAGTATATATCAGTAGAATATGATTATGTCGATTAATATTTTAAATATCATGATAAATATATATATTAAATTTCAATTTTGAATATTAATATTAAATAAACTAATGAATTATCCTACAATCATAGAAAATATGACAAATAAGCAAATTCACTTTTCAAATAATAGTATAGATTTGATGATATTGTCATTATGAGAGAATCAAAATATAATCTCCATTTGGTGCTATTAGATGCACACATTATTTTATAGGGCTATAAAAAGCCATGCTCATCCCATTCTGAAAATACACATCCAATACAAACAATACAAATTGTTGTATTTTCATCTTGTAAATTTTGGTGCCTACAGGTGAAAGTACCGGTTGAAAATTCGGACAGAGGAGACAGCTTCACCTTCCAAAGACAAACCTCTTCTAGATATTTTTACAATGGAAGTATGGTTGGCATGTTTGTTAATCCTTGGCATTGTCGTGTGCGTCATACTGCTTGTGTTTGTTTGCGTTAAAATGATCTGCTCTGGGTTTACCAAGAAAAATAATAACGACGACGACAAATCTGATGGAAGTTCATCAGCGTCGTGCGAGCATTAAAATAATAATACATATTATAATAGAGAATAAAAAAATAGAAATACTATAACTTACAAAAAATATCAATTTATAACAGTTTCATTTTTGTAAGAAATATTATTAATTATCATTTAATTTTATAACTATTTTTAAGATAAGATAATCAAATTACTCAATGTTTTCTTTTTGTCATAATTGAATAAAGATACAATTTTTAAGTTCAGCTTTTTAATATTTCAAAAAACGCATTTGAAACTATAATCTCCAACATCTTATTACTCTAATTCTTTAACAGTTAAAAATTAGAGAAAATTGGAAAAACAGGACACTTTAAACTTGGATTTGTCACAATGAGATTTGTATAAGATATTTTAGGAAAATAAGATTTTTATTCCTGTAAATACCAAACTACCCCTAATTTATCAATTAAGTTGAATTAAAATTATATATTGTAATTTTCGTAATTGATTTTAAATGGGTAAATATTAAAAGTTAAATAAAATTAACAAAACTTAAAAAAATAACAAAAAAGAAAAAGGGGTTGCAGATACCCTAATTTGTTTTTCTCCTTCTCTTCTCCGCCGTAGAAGAAGCTTTGATATTGTTTTGTGTTCGTGAGCTGGAGGCCAATTTAAAGGATCTTGTTATGGAAAAGGTTTGTGTACATTGATTTTGAAAAGCATGCCAAGATAATATTGTACTTAGTCTCATTTCTTCGGCTTGATAACATCTAACCTTTTGTTGGCTATATATGATTTGTACTAGACTTTTCCTCTTTGCTTTCCTTAGGGTATCAATGGCTAATACGTTGAGTTCTTCCAGTATTAACGTATGGCTTTAAATTTTTTTTGCAGAATGGTAGGAGACCACTATTGCAGTTACTTCATCCAAATTCTTCACGTTATTTCAGTCGTGATGATTTGGCCTCTCTTGATCTGTATGTTCCATCACTGTGCTTAATGGTATAGGAATATAACCCCAACTATCTACTTAACTAAGCTGGATGTAAAACTTGCCTGTATTTACCAATTACCATCCAATTTCAGGATAAGTCTGAGACAAAGGACTCAGATGGCAAAGAAGGAGAAAGACAAGCAAGAAGATACTGTAACTGAACAGAGCGGTCTTGAAGAAAATCTTATTGTATGGGGTATATACCATATTTGTTAGGGTATATACAGTACTTGTATGCTCTGATCTCCTCCCTTCAACATATGCTAGTTTCCAGTTGTCTCAATCTGTATTATCATGTTTTATTACAAATCAGGTGGCCGTGGAGGCTGTGATGGTATTCTTTTGCCAACTTTGAGCGAGAATCTGCGTGAGCTGTACCAAGCCATTGCCTCAGTAGCAGCAAAGCCGAAACCTGAAGAATCAGAAAAGAGTTCATAGCACATCCTTGAAGACTTTCACTCAAACCGAACAATTAGAAGGCTGGTCTTGGACAGCCCTACTTTTACTTCCATTCTTTTTGAGAAGGCCTTGTCTGGAAAATGTCGGTCATGGGCTCAAGGACACTGGTTAGCCTCTAATCACTTCACTCATTTATCCATTTTATTTGCAAACAAGCAAGTCCTTGAAATCTGAATCTGTGTTCAATCTCCTCTTTATCTGCAGTTCAAGGATATTATCTGCTTTCTTAGAGACTCAAGATGTTCAAGTGCGTGAGATGGCTAAGGAAGAGCTGCAAGTGTTGGTGGACGAAGGTGCTCTAAAGATCACAGGAACCAAGAAACCCGAATGATGCAGCCAGTATTGCTGAATCACTTGGTGGTTTGTGTTTTAGTCTTTTCAAACAGGTTTCTACTAGGTTTTAGAGAATCTGGGATTATGTCAAAGTTTTGTTTTTCTTCTTCCTTCTATGGTTTATTACTTTAATGCAGCTTCAAACCCCACCTTTACAATGTATTCATACTCGATCTTTAGTTGCATATGTCTTAATTAATATCACATTCTTGGTTGTTGAAGCTGAAAACATTGATATGTATTTGTGTTATTAGTTATTAGAGGTTAAAGAAGAGACAGAGAGCATCCTCGGCGATGCTTCTTCTTTTCTTACGCCAAAGCGGTTCCTCCGCTCGACTAAAAGGAGAGTTGTCCCGATCATCACTTTCTTTACCAATCTCTCTGCGCGCTTTCACTACTATCTCCACTGTTTCATCATAGTGTTCTCAAATACATGGTGGAGGAAGCCATACATAAATCACAAAAGTATTTTGATTGGAAATATAAAATAAGATTGAACAAAAGTGAAGAAAGCATAGGCCATGTTCAGAGACAAGATAACTGATAGAAAAAAGGACAACAGCAGATTTAACAGATACTTTGTTTGCCTTAGTGGTGGGCAGTTTACATGATTTCAACAGAGCTAGGAACATAAGAGCACACAAACACAGGTGGGCTACTACATCCGGGGAGGTTAAGAGAAGGATCTACGAGTCCTCCAAGATCCACTTGTTTGAAGGGTCCATTTCTACCAATGATGCAAGCAATGCTGCGAGTAATGGGGCCAACCTCATCTCAGGCTTCATCAAGAACCAGTGCCACCTCCTCCTCCTCGTCTACGAAGAAACTCTCAGCGGAATAATGAAACGGAAAACCCGTGAGTGGTTTTGTATCAACACTTAGGAACAGCTTTGACAATTAGATGCTTGCCGATCATTGGTAATAATAATTGGAGAATTCCCTCTTTGATTAACCATCAAATAACTGAACTCGGTATTAAGAACATTATGGTCCACCCCATAATCCTCATACGATCCTCTTGAGATTCTCCAATGGAGTAGTAGTTTCTAATGTTACTATTCGACCACGCCTTGCTTTGTCTACCACGAAACTTCACTCTTCACTGCAACTATGTACCCATTCACCCGATTTAACATAGATTAGAACCATGTTGTATTGATAGAGAGAAGAGATGACTTTGTGGATGAAGAAGAGAAAAACACAAACGAAGAGAAAAAGATCGTGGGAGGAGAAGAACGTGGAGAAAATATTCTCAAATATATTTTGAGAGATTTAGGGTAGATTTAGTTTTGATTTAGGAAACTTCTTTAACCGAATATGGAAGTTTCCATATTTTCACGATTTGCCTAGAATATGTACACTAACTAAGCAGAACACTGTATAGTAGGTGAGAAATGTATTCTTCCTGTAGGCATCATATAAGATAAAAGGCAGAACAAGTTATGTCACGTAATATAACCAACCTATATCATTGAGTTGTGGCTGTATATCGTTATCAAGCTGTAGGTAGACCGAAGACATCTTTCTTGATTATAACGTAATCGATTCTATCTTTGCTAGAATATACAAGAAAGGTTAGTTTACGGTATATACCATTGATATATCTATGTTTAAAACTTAGAATCGGACATATAAGCTAGGTAGATTACCAGAATGAATATTCTAACTATAGCTAGAAGATAAAATAAAATATGATTCCAATTTTTTTAAAAAAAAAGTTTAAACATATATATTGTCATACTTATGTTTCCAACAATTTTCATATTTTTTTACATTTTTAAAATTCAATTTACTATTTTTCTCATTAAAAAATGGTAAAACATGTCCAGAATTGCTAAAAGTATGAAAAGTCTTATTGTGACAAACAAAAGTTCAAAGTGTCTCATTTTTCCAATTCTCCCTAAAAATTATCTACATTGTTTGTTACTTAGGAAATCCATGTTTTCATTATAAGCCCAACTTATTAGTCCTAATTATCATAGTGTGTATAAACTCAAATTCCTATAATTATATCATGTCTCTAAAGTAATAAATGATGCCCTTAATCTTTAAATATTTTCTACTGTCCTAAGCGAAGGTTTCATTTATTTATATTGTGGCACGGCACTGAAGTGCATGAACGAGACGTATATACTTATGACATTCCTTTAAGAAATTGACAGTTTTTTTTAAAAAAATATATTTATATTTATGAAATATATTGTTTTTGGTTAGTTATGTATAATTCTCAGTTTGGATAATAATAAAAGATGAAATTGGTTAATAGAAAAATTAAACTTTCGGAAATATTGTAATAACTATACTAGATGGTTTCTTGCGTCATGTAGAGAAATAATAATGTCTAAAAGATATTTATTTAAAATAAAAATATATTTACATTACATTTAATAACTTCATTAATTTTTAAAAAGTAGAAATCAACTATTTCTAGTTCTTATATATTTTAATTTTATATCCTGATTTTTTTTATAACCTTGGTGTGATCCTAAACGCCTACATAAATCCGGGTTTTCTTGCCACTTAAAGCGTCTAATGTCTATGGATGGCCAAAGAGAATCGAAACCAGGGCGGAAGCTTCAGCAGAAGCCCATTTACCAGTAGGTCAAGACCACTTGGTTAATATATTCTAATTTTATGTAAATTAGTTTAATTTAATAAAACTAGTTTTCATTTTTGAAACAATAATTTATACTACTTTATTTCTCTTTAAAAATAGAATTAATAAATTTTAATTTTGTAAGTTTTAGATTAAAAAAATTAGCTTCTAATTTTTATTTAAATTTTTTTAAATGTTCAGTAATTTAGAAACTAGGATATGCTTACATTGAATAATAAACTTTTATATATATATATATATTATATTATTTAACTATCCCCATAGAGTAAATATTTATATACTTTAATCTTTGATGTGATGATATAAAATTATGAAAATGTTTAAATTCTTTTCAAAATATAAATATCTCTAATAAATTTATTATGTTGCAATAATCTTGACCATCATATAATAAGTTTTGAAAAATAATATTATATAATTTATAAAGAAGATAGTAATGACACAATTTTATAAAAGCAATATTAATTCTTGAAGTATAGTTTTGTTAAAATATATACTTTTAATAAATTACTTGTACTTGTTCGGAAACTCGTTAGGCGCTACGCGTGCGGCACATCCGGGCCTAGCGATTTATTAGAAAATCGGGAAAATTCGGGGAGTACGCGGGGCGGAATTTTTTGTACTTTTATATGTATAATACCTTATTTATATGTATAATACTATGTATTTATGTATATAATACATGTTTATGTATAAAATATATATGGTACTAAAATTATACATTTGTAAATACATACCAAATTAGATCACAAACATATAATTATATCTATCACAATTTAAATATAGTAATACAAGATATAAAAAACTTAGATTTCTAATAAAAAGTTTTAGTGGCAAAGTTTTTAAACAAAAGAAAAACAAATTGCTACATAAATATATAGCATATCGAAAAGCCCAACAATAATTCACAAAGTTGTTAAATTTGAAACATAGTAAAATATAAAGACTTCGAAAGCCCAACAAAAAGTCCACTAAAATATTAAATGAAAGACACAAGTGTATCTCAAAAACATCGATACATCGGGAAAGCAATGAACGTGTACCGAAACTATATATAATCATGATCTCCCCCTTTGTTGAAGTCACTCAGCAACAATTTAATTTGGGCTCACTTTTTGTTGGGCCTAACTTTTTAAAGTTAAATAAATCGGTTATTAATCGGGTTAATGGCGCCTAATGTGATTAAGCGGCCGATTATTAAACCGGCGATTTTTTTTACCGAATTGGCCTTAATCGAAACGCTAGGCTTGCGAGTAGCGTTTACGGGGGCGCGTTTGCGGCTACGCGGACGCGTTTTAGAACAAGGCTTGTAACATGTCCATAATAGAAATATGAGGTAAAAATTCTCTTGTGTGCAAAATATTGAAATTAAAACAAAGTTAAAAACTTTGTAAACACTTTGGTGTATTAAGGAAAGTGATACTTGGGCTGGACAAAATTTTGGATTAAAGCACTAAGATTTATCTTGTTTAGCCCAAAATCGTTTGCTAATTATCCCTTATATATTAAATGAGAAGTCACTTAAGTGACTCTTGCTTATGTGTCGATCACATGTGAAATTTTAAGAAATTGTTATAATTTGATTGGTCGATAATTTTTTTAATTTTAGTTAATTTTAATTAGAAATAAAAATTAAACGTAACTCCTGGAAAATTAATACCATTTTTCAAATAATCTAAAAATATTACAAATTGTTACTTATAGTAACTAATTGTCAAAATTATAAAAAGAATACTGTTTGATCAGTTATTTTTAATATTTATTAACTATATAATTTTATGAACGAAATTTTTTATGTAAAATAGGTATAATAAATTTATATTTTACATAATGAATTATAGTTTTATGTAGCTATATAATAACTAGTAACATCTGATAATGTCCACACATACTTCATAAATCATTAGTAAAAATTAAACAATTATTTATCATCTCTTACAAAATCAATTTATAAATCATTTTTAAAAAATTATAAGAACATATAAGTTATTAATAAACAAATTTAAATTATATATTAATTGAAATAATTGATTTTTTCTTATGTGTTAATCACCGGTGAAGTCTTAAGAAATTTTTATAATTTTATTGGTAGATGATTTTAATTTGATTTATTTTAATTAAATCTAAAAATTAAAGTAAGTCTTTTTTGTCATCAACAATACATACTCATACTGACTCTGTAAACAAACCGGGTGATCTGCATCCATGTGAACGACGAAAGATGATTTCTTTCTAGCACTGCGTGCTAGACTATCCGCCTTTGAATTTTGCATCCGTGGTACATAGATAATCTCTGATCGGGTGAAGCTCTCTTTCAGGATCTTGATATCTTCTAAATAATTTGAAAAAGCTGGTCATTCCTCTCGTTCCGAAACCATGTTTACCAATTAAAAATAATATGTTGCAAACGTAACCTGGAATTAACGTAAATTTCTCATGCATTCCATTGCCCATAATAGCGTTTTCATCTCCGCATGATCTAAAAATATTATAAATAATAATTTATGGTAACTAATTGCCGAACTATAGAAAGACTAATAATGTTTGATCAATTATTTTTAATATTTATAGACTATATAATATAATGAACAAATTTTTTTATCTAAAATAAATCTAATAATTTTGTATTTTACATAACGATTTATATTTTTATAATAACTATTAAATCTTATAATGTCCACACATGCTTTACAAAGCATTAATAAAAAATAATTATTTATCGTCGTTTGCAAAATCAATCTATAAATCATTTTAAAATTGTTTATAAGAGCATATAAAATCCACCTATATTTTAAATGAGAAGTTACTTAAGTAATTTTTTCTTATGTATTGATTATCGGTGAAGTCTTAAGAAATTATTATAATTTTATTGATCAATATTTTTTTAATTTTATTTATTTTAGTTTGATCTAAAATAATAAAAATCAAGAAAACATTAATATCATTAGCCAAATAATATAAATAGTATTACAAATAATGATTTATAGTAACTAATTTTCCAATTATAAAAAGAGTAATAATGTTTGATCAATTATTTTTATATTTTTTAAAATAGATATTATTATGAACGAATTTTCTATAGAAATCAATACACTAATTTTATATTCTTACAGTGTATAAAATGTATTGGGTGGTGGCCAAGTTATAAACTCATATATACTATTAAATGATATTTTTTTTATTTCTACCGTGTATTAAATTAGGTTGGGTGTTGCCCAAGTTATAGTATTTGTAGCAAAGAAAATCATGTACCATATTTTGAATTAACAAAATATTTGGTAAATATTATTCTATTTGTAAACCTAATTTAAATAAACGAAAAAGATATTTTGAAAATATCTCGAAACTAAACAAATGTTTCAATAAAATAAAAGGCAAATAAGATATAGTTAGTATTTGTAATTTTAAACTGAAATGTACTGTACAGAAAGGGTAATTTTTTAATAAAATTAATTAAATGGTATAATATGTTCGTGTAGATATTGTTTGAAAATAATTAATAATGTAATTCATAAATCTAAAAATGGCATGAAATTGTAAATAACTTTAAAACCAACCACATAATCATAGGAATAATTCTGATTTAATAGTTTACTAGGTGACCGGTCCGCACCCTGTGCGGGCATAAGAACATGATCGGTCTGCATCCCGTGTTTTCTCTCGGTCCGTACCTCACGAGAGGGAACACAGTAACGTAAGTATGAAGAGGCAGATATTGTGTGTATGTATAATTGCAACGTCACAAAATATTTTGTGTGTTTACGAAGATACTTTCATTCAAAAAATAGAATAAATAGTGTATAGTTTTAGAAGTAACAGATTTTATATTATCATTAATTAAAATAGTATTGTATATGTTTCGTAATTCTTTATTTTAGGTGAATAATATTATTTTTTCTATAAATAATAAACAAATATTTATGTAGACATGTTAAAAGAAAATACAATAAAAATCAAAATATTTTATGAAGTACATTCCTCAATAAAGAAAGCAAATTCAATTAGAAACTTGCAAAAAATTAAATAAATTTTGTAAGCAATTTGACGGATTAACATTATTTGATAGATTTGTAAATTTCTAAATTTTATTGAACATGAAATAATATTAAATTGACATACCGTCATCGGTCTCCTAACTCATCACAACCCATCTAGCAAATACAAAAAAATAATAATTGCAACAGTTTATTCATTTTAAAATTTGTATTTGAAAAAAAAGTAGATTAAAATTACGTACCGTGACTACGAAATATTCTGAAAAACTTGTTTGTAGACAACATTCAATATTTTTGTCTGCGGCTTCCCTTCTTTACCAGTTATTAGGATTTTTAATCCAGATCTCGACTTAACTCTTGAAAGTGCAACTTTGCCTTGCATTTTGTAAGCATTTTATAAATTATTTTAAAATTATGATAAATTTATTCTTTAAACAACGATAAATAATTTAAAAATAATATTAATAAACATTTTTGGATTTTGTAATATTTAAAATAGTTATTATATAATTATATTCGAACACAATTCATCAAGTAGAGTATAAAACTATTATAATTATCTTATATAAAATTTCGTTCATTGTATTTTATAGTTTATAAATATTGAAAATAATAAATAAAACATTATTAATCTTTCTATAATACTTCCAAGGTAAAGTGGGTGGCAGAGTCGATGAAAGTGGGTGGCAGAGTCGATTCATCAAGTAGCATATAATACTTCCAAGGCAAGGTAGGTGGCAGAGTCGATGAAAGATGAGGAGTCTTTGCGTCTAAACACATTTTTCTTAGCACACAAGCAGCATCGTCGTAATACCTTAATAGTATGAGAGGAGAGATTTGTGAATAATACTTTAAAGAATGAAAAGAGAATGTTTGTATTTTAAGACCTTGGGTGTCTCATATATATATATATATATATATATATTTTTTTTTTTTGTCATCGACTTATACAGACTCATACTGACTCTGTAAACCAAACCGGGTGATCTATATCCATGTGAACGACGAAAGACGGCTGCTTCCTAACACTGCGTGCTATTCTATCCGCCTTTGTATTTTGCGTCCGTGGTACATAGATAATCTCTGATCGGGTGAAACTCTCTTTCAGGTTCTTGAAATCTTCCAAATAATTTGCAAAAGCTGGCCATTCTTCTGGTTCAGAAACCATCTTCACCAATTGAGAACAATCCGTTGCAAACGTGACCTGAAATTGACGTAAATTCCTCATACATACCATTGCCCAGAGTAGCGCTTCCATCTCCGCATGAAGGGGAGAGAGACTAGCCCGAACATTCCTTGCCCCCAATAATCCATCGAATCCTTCTAAAGTGATGTACCAACCTTGTCCTGAAAAAGTATCACCCTCTTTCCATGAGCCATCCACAAAACACCATCTTCCTGGAATTGACGGCAGGGTCGTATCTGCTATTTGTGGTACTGTCATCTGCTCATTCAAAATATGTGCCTCAGCCCATAGTGTTGATTCTGTTTCTGCCAATTTAATTGTATCCAAAGGATCAATGTCCAGATTACTGAAAACTTTATTATTCCTAGCTTTCCATATATACCATAGTATCCATGCAAACTGATGATCTTCCATCTGCGGAACAACTCTCCAGAACAGATGATCCAAATTTGTGAAGAGAGCACTTGTCGGAAAGATAGCTAGGTTTGATGGTATCTTCGATAGCGCCCAAACCTGAATTGCTGGAGGACATTCAAAAAATACATGGTTTATGGATTCCTCCTGGGCTCCACATCTTCCACAACAAATATCTCCTTGTATTCCCCTTGCATGTAAGTTCTTCTTTACTCCTATACATCCTGTCACTAATTGCCATAGGAAATGTTTTAACTTTGGTGGGCAACGTATTTTCCAGCAGTTAGCCTTCAGAACATCTACAGTGGGACCAATTAATAATGGTGGCCTTTCTCTATCTGGATAAATCTGTTCGACCTGATATCCTGATTTGACCGTATATTTTTCATTCTTTGTGAAGTGCCATCCATCTCTATCTATCCTCTGAGTCCTGCTCAATGGTATGCTTTCTATAATTTTTGCATCCTGTGGATCCACCAAAGTCCGAATTGCCTGTGAATTCCAAGTGTGTGAGGTAGAGTCTATGAGAGACTCCACTTTGAGGTCCGGATATAAATTGTGTTGATTTTTATTTGCTGGTCTCGGGCGAGTGGTTGGGAGCCATGGATCATTCCATACAGAAATAGAAGAACCTGATCCAACCCGTTTAATTAGTCCTTTGCTTACCAGAGATCTAGCAGAAACAATACTCCGCCAGCCATATGACGGAGAGTATGAACGAATCGGTTCCAAAGGTGAAGCATTTCTGAAATACCGCCCTTTGAAGACACGAGAGAATAAAGTGTTTGGCTTCTCTACCAGACGCGATAACTGCTTACCAAGCATCGCTGTGTTGAAATCAGTGATGTCTTTAAATCCCAAACCGCCTTCATCCTTGTCTACACATACCTTGTCCCATGATTTCCAGTGCATACCTCTTGTACTTCCCCCCGGATTCCACCAGAATTGTGAGACCGCGCTCGTCAATTTTTTCACAGTTGCCTTAGGTAACCGATAGCAAGACATTGTATGATTCGGTAAAGCCGTAATCACTGATTTAATGATCACTTCCTTTCCGCCTTTTGTGAAAAATTTAAAAATCCACCCATTAACTCTATTGTTTAAGCGATCTTGGACAAAGCTAAAAACTTGGATCTTTGATCCCCCCAAGTTTTCTGGTAAACCAAGGTAGGATCCCATTCCTCCAAGATTCTAAATGCCCAAAATATCCCTTAATTCCTGTCTGACGGATTCTTCGATTTTATGTCCAAATTGAATTGAAGACTTATCAAAATTTATTAGCTGCCCTGAAACTACCTCATATTCCTTTAAAATCCTCAGGATGGTTTGGGGTGTCTCATATATATATAGTCGATTTATTTCTCATATTAATGACGCACAATATTTTGCACAATAAATAATGAAATCGTTTAAAGAAAGATATTAAATGTGTATTGTCAAAAAATGATTTGCATATGATATGATTTTAACTTGCGCAAGTAATCCATATTAGAAAGGTAAGTTATTAAAAACAAACAACTTAATTAGAAACATCAAAATATTTTGTAAGCAATGTAATAAATATGATATCAACATGCGCAAGTTTACCGTTTGAATAATAAGGAAAGTTTTTAATATTTGTCTTAATTCTAAATCTTTCCCAAGGGTAAACTAAATCGGTAATATTTAATGATTTCAACTTCCGCAAGTAATCTATATTGTGAATAAGTGATTTGCATATTTAATGATTTCAACTTGCGCAAGTAATCCATATTTGAAAGGTAAGTTATTAAAAACAAATTTTGTCAATAAGTTATTTGCATATTTAATGATTTCAACTTGCGCAAGTAATCCATATTAGAAAGGTAAGTTATTAAAAACAAACAACCTAATTATTAGGAGTGGGCATTTTACCCGATATCCGAAGTGGCACCCGAACCCGATCCGAAAATTCATGTCAAGTTTTTTATTTAAAAAATTAACAAAAAATTACATCCAAAATTTTTTTTAAAGTAACTAAATTAATGCCTTTTTAGTTTTAAATTTTTATGTCTAAATCTATTAATCATTCAATCTATTAAAAATAAAAATTAGTTAACTGAAAGTTATTTTTTTAAATATATGAAACTTGAGAAATGAAAATTTTAATATTTTTTTTCAAAATCTAAATATCCGAACCCGATCTGAAATAACCGAATCCGAACTAAAAATACCCAACCCGACCCGAAGTACAGAAATACCCGAACGGAATCTACACCTCTATACCAAAATACTCGAAAATCTAAAATACCCGACCCGAACCCGAACGGGTACCCGAACGCCCACCACTACTAATTAGAAACATTATAATATTTTCTAAGCAAATGTAATTAATATGATATCAACATGCGCAAGTTTACTGTTTGAATAATAAGGAAAGTTTTTAATATTTGTCTTAGTTCTAAATCTTGCCCAATGCTAAACTAAATCGATAATTATTATCTCCTAGCTATATATGAGTTTAACGAAATCGACAATAGTTTTGGGTTTGTCTACATAAGCGATTGATTAAAATAAATGAAAAATAAAATTCAAAAAAATCAACCAATAGAATTATAACAATTTTTCTGAGAAGCTCTATATTAATGCCATGTCAGCAGAAATCACTAAAGTGACTTCTCTTTTAATGTATAGGAGGATTGTATATGTGTCGTAATTCTTTATTTAGGTGAATAATATTATTTTTCCAGAAATAATAAACAAACATTTATGTAGACATATTAAAAGAAAATATAATAAAAATCAAAATATTATCCATAAATAATATAAATTATGAAGTACATTTCTCGATAAAGAAAGCAAATTCAAATAGAAACGTGCAAAAAATTAAATAAATTTTGTAAGCAATTTGACGGGTTAACATTATTCGATAGATTTATAAATTTCTTAATTTTATTGAACATGAAATAATATTAAATTGACATACCGTCATCGGTCTCCTAACTCATCACAACCCATCTGGCAAATAGAAAAAATAAATAATTGTAACAATTTATATATTTTAAAATTTGTATTTGAAAAAAAGTAGATTAAAATTACGTACCGTGACTACAGAATATTCTGAAAATTTTGTTTGTAGACAACATTCAATGTTTTTGTCTTCGACTTCCCTTCTTTACCAGTTATTAGGATTTTTAATCCAGATCTCGACTTAACTCTTGAAAGTGCAACTTTGCCTTGCATTTTGTAAGCATTTTATAAATTATTTTAAAATTATGATAAATTTATTCTTTAAACAACGATAAATAATTTAGAAATAATATTAATAAACATTTTTGGAATTTGTAATATTTAAAATAGTTATTATATAATTATATTCGAACATAGTTCATCAAGTAGAGGATAAAACTATTATAATTATCTTATATAAAATTTAGTTCATTTTATTTTATAGGTTATGAATATTAAAAGTAATAAATAAAACATTATTAGTCTTTCAATAATTTCGAGAATAGTTTCCATGAATTGTTATTTGTAATATTCGTTAGATTATATGGCAAGTGATGTTAAACGTCAATAAGTTAAACAATTCATCCATATTTGGAAAACATATATATATATATACATATATATATATATATATATATAAATGACAAATTAAATGGTAGAGTATGTAAACACATGTTTTCTACCAGCGTGAGTTAGAACACCGCCGTATTTAAGAATCATAAGGGCCTCTACAGGTCTTTATTCTTCGCCTTCACCATCCCACTTCAGCGGTTTCAGTTGAACCTTCCTGTATATCCCTGAGAAATTTCCTCCCTGCGCCATTCCAAAAGGTTCTCTGCTGTGAGAAAATGACCTCATGAATTAAATAAAAAATGCATAATGCTAGCTTACTTATAAGATAGTATATTCAACAAAAAAAATAATATAAGATAGTATTACTAAATGATACTATGTAATACTTTTCCGGACAATATTCAACAAAGAGAGAGAGAAAGTAATATCACTCTCACGACCTGGTCTACATATAAAAAAAGGAAGACCATATTGTCGTTTCCAGTATTCAACACATGGAAAAGATAGACCAGACGTGTTTTTTGGAGACAAGACACAAAAAGTTGAGTTCATGGTTCTAAAGATGAGGAGCATTTGCGTCTAAACACATTTTTTTAGCACACAAGCATCATTGTCGTAATACCTTAATAGTATGAGAGGAGAGATTTGTGAATAATACTTTAAAGAATGAAAAGAGAATGTTTGTATTTTAAGACCTTGGGTGTTTCATATATATATATACAGTCGATTTATTCTCATATTAATGATTTTAATATTTTGCACAATAAATAATAAAATCGTTTAAAGAAAGATATTAAATGTGTATTGTCAAAAAATGATTTGCGTATGATATGATTTTAACTTGCGCAAGTAATCCATATTAGAAAGGTAAGTTATTAAAAACAAACAACCTAACTAGAAACATTAAAATATTTTGTAAGCAATATAATAAATATGATATCAACATGCGCAAGTTTACCGTTTGAATAATAAGGAAAGTTTTTAATATTTATCTTAATTCTAAATCTTGCCCAAGGGTAAACTAAATCGATAAAATTTAATTATTTCAACTTGCGCAAGTAATCCATATTGTGAATAAGTGATTTGCATATTTAATGATTTCAACTTGCGCAAGTAATCTATATTAGAAAGGTAAGTTATTAAAAACAAATTTTGTCAATAAGTTATTTGCATATTTAATGATTTCAACTTGCGCAAGTAATCCATATTAGAAAGGTAAGTTATTAAAAACAAACAACCTAATTAGTAGGGGTGGGCACTTTACCCGATATCCGAAGTGGCACCCGAACCCGATCTGAAAAACCCGAAATGAAATCAGAACCGAAGTAGCAAAATACCTGAACGGGTATTGAATAAGGAGAGATTGGATACCCAAACCCGAACGGATAATATCCGAACCCGAATGGATATCCGAAGATAACCGAACATATGTATAATTAACCTTATATTTCTAGTTTACATCTCTCATTTTATATAAAATATTTATATTGATACTACACATACTTTAAGTTCATATGATATACATACAATTACGAAAAAAATGATTTGCTGCTCACTTAAAATGCATGTCAAGTTTTTTATTTAAAAAATTAACAAAAAGTTACATCCGAAATTAAAAAAAAATAATAATTAAATTAATGCCTTTTTAGTTTTAAAATGTTATGTCCAAATCTATTAACTATTCAATCTATTAAAAATAAAAAAATTAGTTAATTGAAAGTTATATTTTTGAATATAAGAAACTTGAGAAATGAAAATTTTAATTTTTTTTTTCAAAATCTAAATATCCGAACCAGATCCGAAATAACCGAATCCGAACTAAAAATACCCGAACCCGAACCGAAGTACAGAAATACCCGAACGGGTTCTACACCTCTATACCGAAATACCCACAAATCTGAAATACCCGACCCGAACGGGTATCCATGGCTAAACTAAATCGATAATTATTATCCTATAGCTATATATGGGCTTAACGAAATCGACAATAGTTTTGGGCTTGTCTACATAAGCGATTGATTAAAATAAATGAAAAGGAAAAATTCAAAAAAACCAGCCAATAGAATTATAACGTTTTTCCTGAGAAGCTATATATGATTGCCACCTCAGCAGAAATCACTAAAGTGACTTCTCTTTTAATGTATAGGAGGATATGAAATTGATATTAAAATCAATATGCAATGGTGTTTAGTATGTAATCATGAATTAACACTGATTGTAGTGTATTATGCTAGATTACTGGTGTACTCAGATTTTCAATAATCAATATATAGACAAAAAAAAATTAAGATTGGTAGGATTGTCCTGGAGAGAGGATTCCACATCAAAACTTTTGAGATGGGATCTTCTCTTCAACATATAATTACACTATACTGGGATTGTCCTTGGTCGCGTGATGTGACCACGACTCTTCTCTTAGGTGGGATATTGTTGATGATTAGAGAGTAAATACTACTTTCAAAACAAAGGCAATAAATATAACAATGGCGGCACACTGCTTAGGCGTAACTAAATTTATGTTGATGACAAAAACAAAATCTATTGTTTTCCCCCGAATTTGTCTTTTTTTGTTTAAGGTTTGAACAATTAATGTTATGTTGGCTTAACTTCTAGCATGTTTGTGAATGTGATATCGTGGTACTGCAAAAGTGATAATATTAAAGGAAAAAAATTATATGTAGATATGTAAAAAGAACAAAACTTAGGTTCACCCCTAGAGTGAACCTAAGTTTTGTTCATGTAAAAATGCTTACATGCTAGATTTTATTATTTTTGTGGAAGTATTTACTAGAAGTTGGTGGAAGTTTCGATCAACTTCCTAGATCTTATTAATTAAGCTTTCCCTAAAAAGCAAATAGCCGTATCTCCCGCGTTTGCCAGTAAAAAACGACCATAAGATGACTCAGAGAAACTTAATATAGAAACCACCAAATAAGGGAAAATCTTCTGGTTATCCGTTGACTTACAGCTTTTACATCCAATAATCATCCGCCATGTTTAGTAGCCCTATGTAGAAATAGACAGGAAAGAGAAAAAGAGCTCCTTGTGCTCAAAGAAAGAGGACACATCATTGAGATTTTTATTTTTTTTCATTACGTTACCTTTCTCTTCTATTCGCGACCCATAACACAATACGAACCAAGAAAATAACAAAAGAAGTAGAGAAAGGCCTTTTGATTTTCTCCTGAAACATTTTGGAAAGAACATATCGTTTTACAAGTTGTAGCCAGGTAATTTCTTTTCTTTAAACTTATCTTGTTATTTTCCTTCTTAACGCAAAGAATGTTTTATTTTGCTATTGTTCTTATTTGTTTATATATGCCTCTTACATTTGCAGGAGCGGAGTTACAGATCTTCGAAATCTATATGATTCCGTTCCTTTGGTAATAGGGTTTTATCTTCTCCCATAACAATGTAAGCTCATTTTATCGATTTCTTAGGGGTTTTATTTCAAGTAGGATTCACCCAAAAACAATTCACACCTTCCCCCTCTGCATATCACAACCTTACTTATTACATGAATACATAACTGTAAGAGAAATAAGAAGAATCTCTTAAAAACGATTTATGAAAAAAGGTTTATGATTGCTTGACATGCAAGTTAGGTATGCATTTGCAAGTTGAAGCTGACCTCACCAATGAAGGGTCTATTAAAAGGATTGAGGTACATTGCTCGCATCTTCGGTGAGTTTACTTATCAGTTTATTAATACATGTCCGTGTATAGTCATCTCATCATGAATTCAGATTTTAAAAAGTTATAAAAACTGCTGCATGCAGAGGATGATAAGGAACCAGAGATGCAGATTGGAAAACCGACCGATGTGAAACATGTTGCTCATATAGGATGGGAAGGGCCCTCTGCTACGACCCCAAGCTGGGTAAATAGTACCTTACACTACATATATTGGTTGTAGATGAACTCATATCTTTCATGGGAATCTGTAGATGCATGATTATAAGTCTCCGACGGCTGAGGCTAAAGGAAGTTCCAACAAGAAACCCAGGGAGAAGCAAAGGAACAAGGGGAGGCGTAAAGCATCCACAGGCACAAATAACTCACCTGCAGAGTTTCCATCAAGGGTAGGAGGTTCAACAAGGCCATCAAGACGTAGCACGGGTAAACAGAGAGAGCAGAGCACGGGTTCAGGGTCGGAGTCAGGTTCAGGGTTAGACTTACCTCAACAGAATGATCAGTCTGTGGGACAGAAACAGTCGAGGCAGAAGAAGTCAAAAGGAACAACAGGAGGAGGAGGAGGATCGTCTATTGGGCCTGCAAAGACAAAACAAACAGATATATCCGTGCGTGCGGTTATTCCTTCTGTGGGAGGTCTTGAAAGTTCTACAGGAAGATGAGAGATGAGAAGATGGAGTTCTTTTCTTCAAGTTTATAGACTAGAGTGGTGGTTTTGTTTTTCTTCTCATAATCTACCCACTTTTGTCTTTTCTCTCCATCTTTTTGGAGATGTCTTTGCATAACAAGACCAGTTTTTTATCAAACCGATTTACGTCGAGAGAGGGAGAGAACTCATTGGTGATTATGAATAAGAGATGTCTAACATATGCTTTGCTTAATGACTTCGGTCAAATATATACTCCAACAACCTTTGTATTGTGTTCTTAGGATTCAAGGTTGTATTTAGCTATATGATTAGTATAGACTTGAGTCTGACTTCTATGAGATTTCGGTTGTTTGTTGCATTATGATTTTTTTTCTTAGTAAACGTAACCACAGCTTTTAATATATATAACCAAACTTATATACAAAATTATGTTGGATTATTTTGGTTTTTGGTTTCGTAACAAAGTTGAAAACCGGTTAATATTCAAAAAAATTCAGTCCAATCCTGTTCCAGTTCGGTTCTAGGTTTTTGGTAATTTCAGATAATACATGTAATAACGTCCGATAATTCAGATTTTTTTCAGGTTAAATATCGGGTAGTTCGTTGTTCATATAAAAACGTCAGGCAATTTTAATAATTATAGATGTTTTAGGTAAAAATATTCGGGTAATTTAGGTAATTTAGTTTATAAATATTATTTTAGGATATCTAGTTATTTAAAAACTAAGTATAATTGATATTTTTTCTCGGTTTGGTTCTGATTCAGTTTTGATTTCTTGGTTTTAGAGATATAGGACCCGTCCAGATATTTATGAAATTCAGTTCGGTTTCATTTTTGGTTATTTTGGTTCGGTATGGTTCAGCTCTTGGGTTCTGAATAAATATGCTTAGGCTTATGCTAAATTGTTGTTAAAATGTTTTGTTGAGATCAAATAAAAATGCAGTGTATTAAAATGGTAATTGGATTAAATAACAAAAAAAAAAGAGTAAATTAGCTCAATATACAAAAAGAAGTGAGATACCATAGAGTTGAGGGAAAAAGGTGATGATGGGGGGAAAAAAATGGGGGGAAATAGGGTATGGAGTGCAAATAGGGAATATGTTGTGTGTAGGGAGTACAAATTCTCAAAAAAAAACATACTTAACAAAATACACATAGGAATAAAAGTGGTACCATATAATATATATTATGTGAAATCTTGAGGAAAATACCTCTTTCCATACTATTGCAGCTTTGTTTTCCTGATATATCTCTATAAAGCTAGCATATATATAATCAGAGCCGGTCCTAGGTTTTTAAGACCATAAGTCCAAAATAGAAAAATGACTAAAAAAATAAAAAAAAACAAAAAATATTCACAGCCTAGGGGATTCAAACTCCAGCATCTAACATAGCCTTGGTGAATGAATGAGTAACCACTAGACCATTGAAAGTTTTTGTAAGATTGTGGTCATTTGAGTATTTAATAAATGACGATAAGAAGCGTAGGCTTCATTTGCTTGAGCCCAAACCCGGCTCTGTATATAATAGTCTTCTTTTGGGATCATTTGTCTCTTAACTTTATATATAGCATGCATTAAGCTAGAATCAGCATTCACTATAAAATTTTAACAATTGAATTTAGTTTCACCATTAGAGATTTGTATGATTTCTCTTTGCCAACAAAAATTACTATACATAAAACTAAAACGGTTCAAACCCAACATATATCCTGTTGAAAAAGACTTTGACTACTTGTTAACTTGTCCGCCTGAATGTTCATAGTACAAGTAATATGTTGGATGGTAAAATAATGGTAGGAACTTTTATACTTATAAAAATCGCCTAGAGAAAATAAATAAATTAATGTGTATGTAGGTCTAAACATCATATTCATTAATTCAAAAGTGTTTTGATGCAAACATTACATCTAGTTGTTCGCACATATTCATGCACTCCATTGCTCATATATGTAGGAGGAGAGATTTCAACGCACATTCCTTACATTCATCAATATTTATTTTTTCTCATGTCCAGCAACAAAACTATCTTTACTCAGAACCGTACTACCTTGAGACCAAAAGAAACATGGGCTTAGGGCATCATTTTTTTTAAAGAACACTTAATAGCATATGTTTAGATAATATTACCAATTATAAGTACTAATATATATTTTATATGGGCTTGCGTTTTAAACTATAATATTATCAGTAGACTAAATATGGGCCACAGCATATAAAGACATTCATTAATACATTAATAGTTCACTAATTAAAGTTAAATTTACTTAAAAAGTTTATTCATGTAATTTTACAAAAATTAGGGTAACAAACCCAACTTCACGACGTCTTCTGTCTCTTCCAACTTCTGCTCACGTCTTCTTCTCACACACAAACCTGCAGTTCTGATTTTGAAGTTTAAGATTTCAGATTATTATATTAACAAAGTAGCTTTATCTCATTTTTGGAAGGAACAAAAAGATTGGAGAAGAAGGTTGTGGGAATTTCTTAAGCTTTATCGAGATGATTGCTGATTTTGATCCTGTGATGATCGAACATCTTAGGAGATTTAAAGAACGTGAATCTCGTACTCATTATCTCATGGCAGAATTCAGAATGAGTTAATAGCTTTGTTGGGCAATGAGATCAAAGGTATGATCATCAAGAAAATTCAAAGTGCAAAACTTTTCTCTGTTATTCTTGACTGCACTCCAGATATAAGTCATCATGAACAAATGACTGTTGTTATAGGGTATGTAGATGTGTCAACAGCTTCAGTTAAGGTTGAAGAATTGTTTTTAACGTTTCTGAAAGTTGATGATACATATGGAGAAGGGATTTTTCGTGAGCTGGAAGATGTATTGGTTGCTTTTGATTTGAAAATTGATGATGTGAGAGGACAAGGTTATGACAATGGCTCTAATATGAAGGGAAAGCATAAAGGAGTACAAAAAAGATTTCTTGAGATTAATCCTAGAGCATTTTATACACCATGTAGTTGTCATAGTTTGAATCTTGCACTATGTGATATGGCAAAGACTTCTTCAAAGGGGATCTCGTTTTTTGGAATCATCCAACGTACTTATAACTTTTTTCAGCTTCAAATAAGCGCTGGAAAATCTTTGAAGATCATGTAGATGGTCTAACACTTAAGTCTTTGTCGAATACTTGTTGGGAGAGCCATGTTGAAAGTGTTAAGTAGATACGGTTTGAAGCTCCTAAAATCATGAATGCTTTAGTTTATATTGCTGAAAATAGTGTTGATCCACAAGAGCAGAGCAAAGCTGAATGTCTTGCAACAAGTGAAACACATGGAATTGGAAGTTTTGAGTTCTTGGTTTCCCTGGTTATTTGGTACAATCTTTTATCGGTTATCAACATTGTGAGTAAGAGTTTGCAGTCAGAAGACATGGATATTGATGTTGTTATTGCTCAATTTAAGGGGCTGGTTTCTTATTTTCAAAAATATAGAGATTCAGGTTTTGAGAAAGCAAAATCAGAGGCTAAAATACTTGCAGAGTCTATGGAGATTGAGACTGTGTTCCCCAAGCAAGGAAAGCGGGTAATCAAAAGAAAAATACAATATGGCGAGTGTTCAGAGAATGTAGAGGGGAGTGTGACATTATCACCCGAAGAGAAATTTAGAGTTGATTACTTCATTCAGATCATGGACCAAGCTCTCTACTCGTTTGGGACAAGATTTGAACAATTCGAGAAGTTTGAAAAATATTTGGATTTTTGTTTGATTTGAAGAAACTGCAGTCAGCAAGTGATGATAGTTTGATGGTTTCCTGTGCCAATTTTGAAGATTCTCTAACTCAGGGTGATCATTCAGATATTGTTGGTAGTGATCTTTTTGCTGAACTGAAAATTATAAGAGAAGCTTTACCAGAAGGAGTTAAGAAGCCTACTGAAGTGCTAGACTTTTTGCAAAGTGTTCATGATTTTTATCCAAATTTATGAATTGCTTATCGAATATTGTTGACCATCCCTGTTTCGGTTGCATCTGCTGAGAGGAGTTTTTCGAAGTTGAAGCTAATAAAATCTTATCTTCGTTCGACCATGTCACAAGAAAGATTGAGTGATTTGGCTATCTTATCTATCGAGAGAGAACTCTTAAGGAACATTGATTTTGAAAGTTTAGTCAATGAGTTCTTAGAAAAGAAAGGAAGACAAATTACGCTTTAGAATTATTACGCAGTGTTTTTTTTTTAAAGTGACTCTTTATAAGACATTTTTATGAATGAAGGCATATTTTTTTTCTCTCGCTTACGTATGGTTTTAATGCTCGCACGGCTCTGTCTTTACTCCAAATAAGAGTATGTTTTTTCCATGCTCTATTTATGTGACACCACCATCTTTTCTCCATTTCCATTGATATTTTTTTCACTTTTTTTGAAATATGTTTGGGTACTTCGTACATTTCAAGTTTTCCAAATTTGTGTGATCAAAACTGATTCATTGGCTAAGAACCCGCCCCACTAGAGGTTCTCAATCATTTTATGCAAATATCTTAACACCATTTTGTTATATGATTCAAACTTTATTTTCTTTCTTAAAATTTAAACCAGTGAAAAATATGTCATTTTTATGTTGGGTTTCTTAAAGCATTATGATATTATCTCTATACAGAATACAATATCACTTTCTCTCCTTAATCTTATCGTTTTTATTTTACTAATTGTGAGAAATTATTTTCCAATTTAAGGGATGGAAGTGCTTTTAAACCATCCCAAACCTACTTTATTTTTCATTTTGAAGTAAATTTTGCTTCAACTCTATTTCATTTCTTGTTTCAAAATGAAGTAAACAATATTACATCAAATTTGAACATATAATATTCTTATCTTTATTTCTCAAAGACAAACTTTCTTAATAGTAAAGTAGTCCTTAGTTTTTACTTACTATTGTATTTTGCTAAAATAAATTATGTACATTAGTATTATCCAATTCATTTCAAACTTTCAACTATTATCATCAAATTACATGTTTATATCCAAAAGCATGAAGATATCCTTTTAACTCGATTAAGAAGAATCCAAAATAAATAAGTTCATCTTTTAGTTCAAAATTTTTTATTAATCATTATAGAATAAATTTATATATATATATATATATATATATATATGTGTGTCATTTTTTATAAAAATATGATATTCTTTGTTTGTTTATTCATTTATGTAATAAATTTATTATATGATAATGTTTAATTTATATTAAACAATAATTGTGTTTGATTATTTTTAAAATAAATTAACTGAGTACCATTAATAAACATAAAAATGAAAAGTGAAAGATGTTATTAATAGTTAATGTTAAATAGCTGTGAGTTTTGTAGATCGATCTGAAAACACTTTAAAAAGAAAAAAAAAGTAATCGTGTAAACCATCAAACTATTGACTGAGTGTTATGGAAAGAGCTCGTGTGGTAGAACTAAAATCTTATATATTAAAATAGAAGTCATGACTTCTTTCATGTGTGATTTTTTTTTTTAATTTGGACCATCACTTAGAAATCTTATTAAATGTATTTTAATAAGACTAATAATACATAGAATCTTTAAAATACTTTAATCATAATATCTTTTGATATCTTTTCATTTTAAATATAAATATATTTATTTTAAAATTCTAACAAATCTGCTTTAAAAGATTTTTACAAGATCATCATTTTCGAAATTATATTTAAATATTTTCACTAATTTTGAAATTAGTTTGAAATATTATCTTACATTAATAATTTCAGTAATCATTTATAAAATGAAAAATAAAAAATTCTGTAATATTTTATATATTATATAATCATAATCAATCATATTAAAAGAAAATTATTATATTGAGCTAAATATAATAAAATTGTATTAAATTTATAAATTTTATATATTTTATTTTCGAAAGTATAAAATATTTATGTTCAAAAATAAAATTTAATATGTTGGTAAGATGGGTTAACATTAGCAAATTATATAATACATGTATAAAAATTAACATGCATTTCTTTAAAGCTTATAATATAAAATATTTGTAACTACTTTAATCATAATCTATTTTCATTTTAAATATAATATATATTTATATATTATATTTTAATTTTTTTAATAAATCTGTGTAAAAATGTTTTAACTATAATTTAATGTATTTTAAGTTATCGTTTATAAAATGAAAAATACAATTATTATACTTAAAAGAATATGATAAAAGTATATTCAATCGATAAATTTATAAAAAAAAATTTCATAAATATAAATTATTTATTTTAAAAATATAATATGATGATAGAACGGCTTAAAATTAGCAAACCATATAATACATGTCTAAAATTAACATATCTTAGACTTTTGTATATACAATAATATATTATTTAAAATACATAAGCATAAAAAATATTAGTAAAAAGAAATACAACTTTGAAACACGGGTCAAAATTTAGCATAAATTAAATACAAAATAATTTTCAAATATGTTTTCTCATGAATATATTAATTTGCTTAATAACTAAATGCAAATACAATAATATAAATATATAATAAGAAGTAAAAATACATACGGTTTTAAACAATTGATTAATTATAATATTTAAATTATAAAATTATTGTATTTGAAATAGTTATATAAACATTTAAGTATATGATTAACGTTAAAATATATATACTACTAATGTTTAAAAACAATAATTTATATATATAAAAGTGAAAACAAACACCCGCACGGTTGCGCGGGTAAAAATCTAGTTGTTCATTAATATTTCATAAATTAAAGGTAGTTTATCATCATTTTTAAAAGAAACAAAGATTATATGTTAATGTAAATTATTTATCATCAATTGTAAAAAGATACCAGCAAACTCTTAATTATCCTTATGACAACTAGACACTCTGTGCAAAGGCCGAAGTTATTATACAAAATATGGGCCTTAAACGAAGGCCCGTTTTAACATATATTTAGGGTATCTAAAAAGCTGTACTATAAATTCAGTTTTCTGTAAGCAACGTTTCTTTCGTGGACGACGGCACACAATCTTCACCCGAGAGAGAGATCAGAGTAGCGAAAATGGTATTTCTTTCGACCTGATTCTGTATTTTTGGACTTGATTTTTCATTCGTTGAACTTGTTGATTCGATTCGTATTGAGTTCTGTGATTGATTACGGATCTATATTCTGAGTTTTCTGTCTCTGACCAAACACTTTTGTCGACATGTAGTGCTTACTAGTTACTGCTCATGAATTTTAATAAATACACACACTCTTTGTTGAGTCATTTTGATTTTGAAATGCTAGTTGGTTAAACTGAGATTGTGTTGGTTAGGTGAACATTCCAAAGACGAAGAAGACGTACTGCAAGAACAAGGAATGCAAGAAGCATACATTGCACAAGGTTACCCAATACAAAAAGGGTAAAGACAGTCTCGCCGCCCAAGGAAAGCGTCGTTATGACCGTAAGCAATCTGGTTATGGTGGTCAGACTAAGCCTGTCTTCCACAAGAAGGTGATCTTTCTCTCCTTGGTACCTCCGCTTTTTCAGATTCAAGATCCATTTGAATACTGATATTCTTGTGATGTAATTGAACAGGCTAAGACCACGAAGAAGATTGTCCTCAGGCTTCAGTGCCAAACTTGCAAGCACTTTTCGCAGCACTCAATCAAGGTAAACACTAACTATCTTCTTCATTCACCATTTACTTGGTAGTTATTCTTACACTGTCGGTTTCTGTTTCCTTGAATTCTTCAGAGGTGTAAGCATTTTGAGATCGGTGGAGACAAGAAGGGCAAGGGAACATCTCTTTTCTAAGCTGTTGTCATCGTCTTAATTGTTACAAGTTTTCTATTTCGTTTGGATCTGATTCCATCTGTTTTAGCCCTCGTATAAGATTGTCCCCTCATCTTTGGTTGTCACTCTATATTTTGAATCATCTAGACATGATTTTGCTGTTTTTCTTTGCACTTGAAATGGTTACTTTTGAGATATTTGCCTCGTTTCCCGACAATGCAAGCCAAAGGCCAGAGTCTCTTTGACGAATTTGAAATCTTAGGTTTGCCCAGAGAGGAGGAAGCCAACATAACATACCACTTATGCTATGTTATGGAAATCTTTTGCTAAACACATCTTCTACTGTTTTATACAGTTTTTACATACCTCAAATCGAAAACCAGAGATTAAAAAAAGCCTTGGCTTTCTAGTGATTCTTGGACACGTGACATTGCCAAAACCCAGAGTCTTCTTGGTCATTGGTACCATTCATTCTCAACCATAAGTTGAATAATAATATGCTTATTGGTGCTTTGGTTCAAATATTTCGGGGTATAAAATAATATAGAAACTGTTCGAATATTTGTACTTATTCAGTTTGGTTTGGCTGCATCGGTTCAGGGTACCCAAATCTATTATAGCTAAAGTGATTTGAACATTGAGGTGAGTTTTGACGTTAAATATACATGGTTATAAAAACATATATATAGATGATAACGTAATGTTTGACATTTTCCTTCGGTTTGTGGTTAAGGTTTCATCAAAAGTAGAACTTAAAGAAGTTGTGTGTTTCTTGAGCATAGTTTTATTTGAAAAGAAGAGGAGTTGAACATAAAACTCAAATCAAAATTTACAGAAAATTAATATACGAACTTGGAAGTTAAATTGTCTTTGCACTTGGAAAGCTATAAAAATCAAGAAGCCAGTAGTCCCCTGTTCTGTTTGTTTTAAGGATAAAATGGTTAAGCAATTTCAGGATCTTCCCCAAAAGGTTTCTCCGAGATGCTTCCTGGAACCTGGTTCGAGACTAGACCCTCCAATTTATTATTAACTTTGCTTAATCGTCTGAATCCATGTCACGGAACGGTAATGGTACGGTCTTCACTGCCCTAAAGTGGCCTACGTTGTTCAAATGCTCATTCTCCACTCTGTAATCACAACAGTTTAATAAATTTCATTACTTAATAACATCCAAAAGTCAAGTTTATTAGACAAATCTTTAAACCTAGGTGAAGCTTTTTTTACCTGTAAAAGTTCCAATGGCCTCGACGAATGACTTCAAGTGATGCCAATAAGAAATCTAACAAATGAGACTGAACAGGATTGACCCTGAATCTTACTATTGTCTCGATCCAAGCAACTCGCAATACCAAATTTAACGCCTGAATAATAAATACACCAGCATTTAGTAAATTATCATAACTTGTGAGACACGTTAAACAATTATGTGGTTCGACTTACAATGGAGAGATAGTAGATGTTCTTGTTCTTGAGAACTAGATCGTCCCTAAGCCATGCGTTTTTGGATTTAGGGTTCAAAAGACCCCAATCTTTGACAAAGTCCCAGTATAACTGGTAAAGCGTAGCCACGACCGAGCTCACAAGCACCATGGCTAACCACCCGGTGGTGCTTTCTCTTGCGTAGGTTATGCGGACTCCGGCAGCAACCATCGCCGAAACGTACTTCCCCATGTTGACTAAGTGATCGGTGTTTGATTCGTCCCACCATCTCCTTATGCACTGTAAATTAAATGTTATTTGAAAGTTATTTGAGGGGGGCTTTCATCTTGAAAGAAAATAAAACCTGAAGGGAACTTACTTGCATGGCACGCCAGAAGTAAGGTGAGAAAGAGATCAAGTAAGCAAGTTCTCTGTAGATTCTTCCGTTTTTGCAGGTATTATATTCGTGTGTTCGAAAGCTTTGAGCCATGAAGTAACACGCAGTTGACTCAATATGTCTAAGCAATGGAATCTGAATTGAATATAAATAATAAAAAACATGATTGGTTAATTTTGAACTAAAGTTATGTAGCTCAAGTTGAAGTTAAGATAGTTAATTACCTGGCTAGTAAGTTGATCAGCCATGAAAAAATCGACCATCAAAACCTGTTTTTGTACAACAAAACATTTTTATAAATAAATTTCAACAGATTTTTTGAGCTACAAGTAACCAAAACAGTTCTAACTGTTACCTTGTAGAAAGGCGAGCAAACGATGTTCCGTAAGATGCGAATGAAGCAGAATCTTGTAGGACGATAAAATGTGTCGAAAGGGCATATCAAGACACAAATGAAGATCTGCACACACCAACATGAATCAGCGTTTTGAATTGCTATCGCGGTTGGAACGCGCTATGCGATATATTAACTAACTAAATAATTTACCAAGAGGAGGATGCCTGGAATGGTGTCGACTTCACTGGCCGAGAAACCGGCGGCGCGGAGGATGAGATGTATAACCATAGCGGCCACGACTGATGTCATAAACGTGGTTCCCATTAGAAACGCGTCTCGGTAACGCAACGCTGTGCTTGGTGCGAACTCGAAGATAAAGGTGTAGTTTATCCGCGTGCTCTTCCACATAAACAGATTGCATCCATACATGAACATGTGTAGACTCAGCAACGCAAAAACGCTGCATTACGAAAAAAAATCAGATAATCAAAATAATTAAACAAATTTTCTAATGAGCTCTTCTGTCCAGTTACTTTTAGTAGTAAAACTCTGTGTTCTTTAACAAAAATTAATAATTATAAATAAAATACCTGAAAACAGGATACACAGTCTCTAAATATAAAACTTGAGCACCAGAGGTGAAGATTCCAGAAAGATGAGCCAGTATTATGTAAATACTAAACAATGAGACAAAGCAACCCGTAAATAATCCTGCAAAAGAAAAAAAAAACATTTCAGTTTGTTACAAGAATTCATGGTGGAATGTTATAAACATACATAATAATAATAATAATATTAATAATAATAATAATAATACTAATAATAATAATAATAATAATAATAATAATAATAATAATAATAATAATAATAAAAGAGGTGAAAAAACAGAGAAAATATAAAACAATACCAACAAAGAAAGTGACCATGTGAGAATCTTTCTGCTGGTGGGGTCTCAAGAACTTCATGGCCTTTTTCCTGTCATTGTTTGCGAAGTGCTTTGTGAATATGGACTCCACTTCGTCCATCAGTCTTACCACCTTGTTTTTATTTTAATCATAACCACCAATTATTTTCTAGTCTTTTTTATAAAATGATTTACTATGACATTACAAAATATATAGATCTCCTTTTTATTTTGAGTCATATAATACCTTATCAGAGCTGGTAAACTGCGATCTCTTGACGACCTTTAGATAACTTGATGATGCTTGCTGACCAGAAACCTATTGGTCCATAAATCAAAGTCCATCATTAAGCACTATAATCTTCTTTTTACTCAAATATTTTTTTTTGTTTATCATCGATTCATCGTAACTAGTCAAATTATAATAAAGCTTCTTTACCTTGTCGAATTTCTTCAATATTTTTGTAAAAGCTATCATGTTCAATGAACTGCCAAAAAAAATATAATATATCAAAACAAGAACTATAATCATGCGATTAGAAAATAAAATATATTTTTAAAAGGAAGATATTTAGTGAATAATGAATTTACCTGTAAGTCTTCAACAGGCCAAGACCTTTGTAGAGCTCAACAAAGGCTTTACGTATCATCTTCTCTGCGCACTGAATCTTTTTCCGGTTGATGAAATCTCCTCCGCCACTTCTTGGATTGTTAACAAGCTCCTCCCATAGTACCGAAGTGGCTGTAGCGATGGATCTTGCACCACCACCGTCAGCTCCGGCCACGGCGTCGGGAATGTCGACGCGGAGAGACATTTTGGGTTTGCCTCCTTTTGTCTTGTGCCTCGTAGCAGAGTTTATGAAACTCACACCATTCCTCTCTAATGCATCTATGATTTCGTCTGTTCTTGATGTTTCACTTTGTGTCTCACTTAGTTCTCCTGGTGACCCTAAAACCAAGAAAAAAACATGTTTGTATTTTGTTACCTAATAACAAAAGATACAGTATATAAAGATAATAAAATTTCTTCTTTTTTTTTGTGTTGATCTTGCCCATACGTAAACAACATTTGTTGTCGGTCTATTTTTATTTTCTTACTCACAAACGATTTGTTTGTTTGTTAGTAGAATCGAATTGTGTTCTCATGATGTACTTATCGGCCATTGACTATATATGTCGACATAAATTCTCAAAACTCAAATATTTTAGCAGCTTTGAGTTTTGTTTTCCACATGCAAAAATATTCAAAAAGTTAGTTTCAAAAAAAAAAATCAAAAAGTCTAACAAATCTTGTCATTTCAACAGTGCATATTTCTATTCTGTTATATAACGAAGCATACGAACTATAGTTGATTTTAAAAAAAATAGTAACGTAAATCGTGTAATTATATTCTTTTCAAAAAAAAAAAATCGTGTAATTATATTAATAAACTACTTTTCTTTTTATTAATTGCACTACGTAAATCAGCCTTTAGGACCTGCACTTTTATGGTTTCTAATGGATGCATGCCACGACATAGTTCAGATATATAAAATGATAGTAGCTTTTAAGAGTCAATGTCAACATTCCGAAATTACTAAACCACCCTCAACCCGACCTACTTGTTAAAAAGGCCTAGATAAGAAGACTGACAGTGTTTCAAAAAAAAATAAGGAGACTGACCTGTAGAGAAGTCAGAATTTCGAGCAGAAGAACTGAAGGAGCGTTGTGAATTAGAGCCAGAAAGGCTTCTCTTCTTCCGATCACTTAAGATCTGTTTTAGTTCTGCAAGAATGTCCAACTGTTTCTTCAGAATCTCTCCTCTTCCCACAAACTCTGTCTCTTTGGATTTGTGAAACTGATTCACTTTGTTTAACTCTTCATCCAATTTTGCGAAGAACACTTTAACCTAAAGCAACAAATAACAAAAAGCATTCGAACACTTATCAAACAATTATATTATAATTGTAAGAAAAGCTAAAAAGTAGTTTAATATTTTGACTATTTTCATTAGGATTCAGGGAGTGGGTGTTGTGCAAATTAGACTAGGAATTTAACCACTATATATTGGCCGTTTATTAATTTTGCTTCTTTTTCAAAGTAAGAAATAAGAATTCGTAACATTAATAACAACGAAAATTATATAAAATGTAATTAGTTAATACCTCGTCTTCTTCAGAAAACAACTGAACAAGCTCAGTTTGATAAATCTCCTCAACGTCATCCCCATCTTCTGAGCTTTTTCTTCTCCTTACCTGTGCATCCGCGAAAAATGACATGAATTAAATTTCATTTAATTTAGTCCAACAAACCATGTAAATATCATATTTATATCTGTTGGTATTTTCCTATACGTGTCACTGAATTGAATGTTTTTTTTACGGTGGTGACTTGTGAGTTTGTTATGGCTTTATATATAGTTTTTGTCACGATGGTTTCGTGAGATATTCACAATCTTAACAACCGTTTTTCGCTTCTTGGTTTTCGTGATGCGTATGAAGGAAAAACATACCTTATTTTGGAATTAGTGGCTAACATATTCAAAGATGTAGAGTAGCGAAGTGTAATAAGTTAGCAATTATTTCCGCAAAAAAATATATTACAGATTTTAGAGTTAGTTAACCCTATAGGGATTTTCTAGATTTAGGAAGCATGTAGGTTCCTAGGTTAAGAAATGAACTAAATGGTCTCAATCATGTGTTTAATGATAGTTTTCCTCAATAGACATTACACATAATATGCAAATATTACGTATTAGATACACAAAAAGACTTCAGAAAGTTTCCCAACTTGCGCTATACGACTTAATTAACATATTGAAATTCTACTAAATCGTATCAAATATGCATTATTTGCATATCTCAATCAGAAAAAGATTAATATACATATTTGTTAAAAGCAAATAAATATTTTTAATAAGAGTAAAAAGCAGATTTCTCATGGGCAATATGTAGACAAAGCAGAACTAACCGGTGATTCTAACGCGTAAGCAAAGACGCGAAAAGAATGGGAATGGGAAATACAAAGACGTGAGCAGACACGACACTCCATAGAAACATTCATAAGACGAAAAAAATGGTGCTTTACCAAAATAAACTAAATCGTTAAATCAGTACTTTTCCGTTCTCTCAAAAATCATATGCTGAATTTGCTAAGCTAAAGAAATGAGTAATGTAAATGCAGCTAAATTTACAATATTTTCCGACATACTCAAGACCTATGGTCTCACTAAGTAGCTTCTACGTAATGTGCATTTAGACTATCATTCTAATTACTTTTTTTTTTGTTTAAAGGGTTTTAATTATCAGATGAATAAAAAGAGGTTACAAAAGTCACACGGAATTTAATCATTCTAACAAACAGGAGAATGCATCATGCTTTTTTTCAAGATAAATTAATATAGAGCATTGATAATTACCTGAATAATCTCTGGTTTTTCCGAGGACGAAAATAGTTTGTCCGAGAAGGTCCTAGCCAATTTCCGAACCGGGTCGAAAAGAGATCGGCCAAAATCAGGATCATGAGGAATGGGGTAAAGAGAAGCGGGTTTTGGTTTACGAGATATTTTGATTTTTTTTACTTGTTTTTTTAGCTGACAATAGTTAACAAAGGCCTCTTTCCACTCTGGTATGAGTTGTGCCTCTAACTCCTTTGAGAACTTCACCATCTTCTTCACATATAATCCCTTCCCACTTAATTAGTATATATGTCGATTTTGTGAAACGTGAAGAAGGAGAAAGAAAGAGAGAGAGGTTTAATGTTTAACAGAGGCATTTAGAGGCAAAGAAGAAAGTTGGTATATATAGAGAGAAAGACGTATAGGGAAGGTAAATGTAGTTTTCTCTTTTTGTTTTTGGCACTAATTAACTTAATGGATTTATATCTTTCTCACAAACATGGGTTTGCAGCTACGAGACGATTTAACTTTAATGCGATTTGTAAAAATTTAAAGTATTGGAAAGGGAAAATGGAGGTGGAAATTATATTATATTAAATCGCTTGGCCATTATGCGAGCTTAATTACACTCACCTATATTTATAGATTTGAATATAACGCACTCATTAGTATTAAGGAATTATAAAGAAAGGTGTGAGTAGTGCAACTCGTCACGAACCCCACACACAAATACACACTTCTATTGCATTCAACAAGGATAATATTTAAATTTATCTTGTATGCATTCTTTTGGAAAATGATATTTAAATACATTAAACATGTAAATGTCGATTTATAATATGATCTATGATGTAATATTATGTATAACACCTACACGTAACTTTTAATTATATATGAATCCTAGCACATTATCCAAACGGTTGTATTCCAATAGGGTTGTTTTGTTAATCGAGCCCAGATTTCGATTATCAATTTCTGCATACATTTTTTCACTATATAAAGCTTAAATAACAGTTTATATATGTTTCAAGATGAGTCTATTTTTTTACTGAATACAGTTTTATTGTAACTACGTGTTTGCCCGCAATTTTGCGGAGAATTATATTATATAAAGAAATATATATATTATGTTTACATTGTTATAATTTTTGAATAATAATTCAAATTTTTAATTTTTAATTTTTAATTTCAAATAGTTGGACAATCAAAATTTCAGTATATATTTTTAGAAGATCAGTGAGATTTAAAATAGTTCAACAACGTTAACCTTAGTCATTACAAATATTTCTCTTACAGAAAAGTAATATTATAATTAATTCAGATAACTGGTTGTAGAATTACTTTATATTTTATTTTAACACGTGAAAAAATTGGAAATAACTCTCAAGAAATAAAAAATAGAGTTTTTTTCTGTGTAGGACCAATACAATGATCAGATGCTTTTAACATAAAGATATTTTGTAAATGTTTTTGTGTGAACTTTAGAAAACATAAAATTTCTAATATTTTTTTACCTACAAATCTAATTCTTTTATATAAGAATATATAATCATTAAAGTTTTTTTAATAAAAAAAGTTAAAGTATTTTATTTAATTATATAGAAATAATTGATAAAGAAAAAGAAATTGATAAAACATATATATCATTTCTCGAATTATACAATTAGTTACCATAAATCATTATTTGTAATATTAAATGTATTATTTGGTAATTCATATTAATTAGTTCTATAGTTATCTTTTATTTTTAGATCTGATTAAAATAAATAACTAATAAACACCAACCATTCAAATTATAACTATTTTTTAAAACTTAACCTATTAACATTACATAAGAAAAAATCACTTAAGTGACTTCTCAATTAATATATACTATGGTTTATCTCTTTAAAACCAATGAGAAATTTGGTTAATGTAAACAAGAAAACATGTATTAGGAAAATGGTAATCTAAGTAACTTCTCTCATAATTTTGTCAATTGACAAATCACACTTTCTCACACATTTTTATTTAGTGTTTAACATAAAACTTAAATGAGTTAAAAAAACCATTTATTCCTTTAAAACATACCTATTTGAATTAAATATGATTAAAAATAATTTTTAAATAACGAAATGTTGTTATTTTAGGCATTTATACTTAATATTAATGTGAGATCCAATATTATATCAAAATAAAATATTTTTTATTTGTACATTTTAAAAGTTTATTATACCGCAAAATATACAACTCTATTTTTAAATAATTGATCCTACTTGCAATTTACATTATATTTTCTATCTTTCACTTTTACAATTGTAAGACAATCATTTTTATTGATTTTTCTTACTTAATTTATCACAATTTTTTAAAAACATATAAAATTAATTAGCTCACATTTATAGTAACACAAAAAATACATGCATCTCGACAGACAAATAAAATTAAATACATGATAATATAAAAGAACCAATAAATCAACAAACATATTTTATTATTCCTCTCTCTTGTTTTTTATTAATGTCTCCTTTATTTTTTAACTATTCAAAATAAGCATGCTAATTTTATTATAATAAAAGCTATATGAATTATTTTAGTAGAGTATTAACTCTAGGAAAAGCATGTGAAAAATAATTTGATTATTTTAATTTTAAATGACTTACTATATAATAATGTTAAATGAATTACCATATAATATAATTTTAAGTGACTTACCATATAATAATTTTAATTCATCTGTTTATATTAATAGATGAATTAAATAACATTTCTTGATTAATATAATTTTAAATGACTTACCATATAATTTTTATGTTTAAAATATAAAAATATTTTAATCATTTTAAAAAGTGATAACTTATATATGATATCACATTGTCATTGGAAAATGATGAGAATTTTTTATAATTGTATATTTGACTGTTTTGCATTCATTTGAAACATTTTAGAATATATATATATATATATATATAGTGAATGAGTGATTTTAATTAATATTATTAGGTCTACATTAATTAGTTTTTTGGAATCTATGATTTATTGTATTCAATACTAATATAAATATATTAAAATCATTTTTGTAATTGTTTATGTAGTGTCATATGTATTTAAATGTATATTATAAATTTATATAATGTAATATATGATATTTAATTGATTCTATAAAGAAATTATATTAGTTCATCTATATTTAAGATGTTTAATTGTATGTTTGGAAACATATATTAGATTAGGTAATTCTACGATTAGTTTCCCTTTAAAACTTTTAATTAAATAAATAAAAAATTAAAAACCATCAACCAATCAATTTATAACAATTAATTGGAAAGCTCTCCAATGAACGACACGTCAGCAAAAATCAATTAAATGACTTTTCAATTAATATATAAGTGGATTCAGTGTAAATGTAAATATATCCGAGCTGCGTTTTCTAATTATTTTATTAAATGCATACATTTTTTAAACTTTTGTTTGTCTTTCTCTGTTGAAATATTTGTTCTAATTAAAGAAAAACTATCTATTTTCGCCAACTAAATATTTTTAGAAATTGCAAACGCAAAGGCAATAAACAAACTGTTAAAATACTAAAAAGTTCCATATATGTGTGTACATATAAAAAAAAAGTTTTTTCATATTGTAAAGTTGATAAAATACAAAAAAATTATCGATTTCTCTGGAAGACTGGAAGTGAGACATTATTATAACATAAACGCACATACAAACATAAATACGACCAGAAGAAAACCACCGCGTCAACATAGTCTTGATTTTGTAAGCATCGATCAAAACATATCATTTATATTAATCACACGTTTTTATTTTCGCTCTAAAGGGAAGTAATTATAATTGTAATGTATATACAGTAAAACTTCTATAAATTAATAATGTTGAGACTTTTAAATTTTATTAATTTATAGAGATATTAATTTACAAAAGTTTTCTTTTAAGATTATTTTTCATTTTAAATATTTTTATCTATAAAATAAGAAAATATTTGATTTTACCGTATATAAATTATTTAAATTTTAGAAATTTGACTTTTATAGTGTTTTATTATCTTATTTGGTCTATATGTTTATGTTTATAGAATTGTTATTTGGTTTTCAATATAATTTCACTAAATATTATCAAAATATATTGAAATATTAAAAAAAATCGAGGTATTTTCATTGTCAATATAAAAACAGCAATATAATGTTTAGTTTGAACTTTTATAAAAATAATATATAGATAGATTATTAATTTATGATTTTAATGGGACTATATATTTACATGGGAGTTTATTTAAAATATTATTATCTTATTATTTTATCGATTTGTGTCATATTTTACATTTGCCCATGTTGGAACCGCTGAAATTTATTAATTTATAGATATTATTAATTTATCGAGTATTAATTTATAGAGGTTATATTGTAAATAGGTAAAAGTCAAAATGAAAAGTGTAACAATAGCAAAGAGTCAAAAGGGAATTTATGGTATACACTTTCCCTCTCGTCTCTACACTAACAAGCTTATGGTAAAATGGACATTGGTTCATGATAGGTGATTTTAATGAAATTACTAATCATCGCGAGAAAGAGGGAGAAAAAACGTGGTCTAATATCTCGTTCTTGCCCTTCAAGCAGATGTTTAGTGACTGTGGTATGCTGGAATTTTCATTTACAGGAAATACGTTTTCTTGGGTTGGAAAAATATCAGGAGGGACAACTGTTAGATACAGATTGGATAGAGCAGTGGGTAATGAAGATTGGCATGAAAAGCTTCCTCATACATCGGCTAATTATCTTAGACTTTGGGGATCAGATCATGTTCGGTCCTTGTGGGTATTCTCACAAAGCCAGTGAGAAAAAGAAGAAATTCAAATTTGATAAACGTTGGTTGGACAATGAGAAACTAACGCAAGTCATTCTGGAAAGATTGAAGTCAGAGGATCTGCCTCCCGAAGCGAATATAATGAAACATATTGCTAGCTATCGGAAAGTTTTGAGCCAATGGAAGAGACAAAACAATGTGAATTCAGAGAAGCTAGTGGAGGAACTAAAGGAGAAAGTGAAGGGTATTTATTCGAATGATGATTCTACTTCCGAGAAAATATCAGACACTTTAAAGGAACTATCTACTGCCCTTAAGACAGAAGAGATGTTTTGGAGACAGAAAAGTAGGGTTCTCCGGTTAAGGGAAGGTGATAAAAACTCGAAATATTTCTATGCGCTGGTGAAGCAAAGGAGAGCAAGGAATAGAATAACACAACTCTTAGATGAAAATGAAAATGTGGTGGAGGATGAAGAAGGATTAGTAGCCATTGCTACTAGTTACTTTAGTCAAATATTTGAGTCTTCAAACCCAGAGGATATAGATGATGCGCTATCAGAGGTATCGATAACGATTACTGGGGTAATAAATGAAGATCTTACAGCTCGAGTAACTGAATGGGATGTCAAATTACCGTTGTTCACTATGCACCCAGAAAAATTCCCAAGACCAGATGGAATGACAACTCTCTTCTACCAGAAGTTTTGGGATATTGTCAAAGATGACTTAACTCATATGGTTAATCAGTTCCTTTTTGAAGGAACAATGGCACATGGCCTAAATGACACGAATATCTGCTTAATCCCAAACGCAACGAAGCCAAATGAGATGACAAAGTTTATGACCTACCAGTCTATGCAATGTCACCTATAAGATAATATCTAAGGTCTTATTCCAAAGATTAAAGAAGGTTCTTCCACATCGGATATCTGAGACCCAGTCGGCCTTTGTTGCTGGTAGACAGATCACATATAATATCATGATAGCTCAGGAGATGTTCCACGTATTGAGAACCAAACCGGGAGGACGAGTTAAGAGGATGGCCATAAAAACTGATATGAACAAAGCATATGATAGGATGGAATGGTCATTCGTTGAGGTAGTCATGAGAAAGATGGGGTTTTCAGAGATATGGATTGACTGGATTATGAGATGAATCACCTCGGTCAAGTATAAAATTCTCATGAATGGAGAACCAAGGAGAAATATTGTCCCTGGAAGAGGTTTACGTCAAAGAGATCCTTGGTCTCCTTTCATATTTATTATATGCACGGAAGCGCTCGTTAGCCTTCTTAATCATGCAGAGAATCAAGGGAAGATAACGGGGATGCGAGTCGCACGCACTAGCCCCTCGGTATCACACCTTTCCTTTGCTGATGATAGTCTTTTCTTTTGTAAGGTAGAGCCCCGTGAATGTGAAGAAGTTATGAAAGTAGTCAGGAAATATGAGAAAGCATCAGGTTAATGTATCAATTTTGATAAATCCTCATTACTCTTTGGTAAATTATTCCAGCGAATAATCGAGAGCAGATTAAAAATACACTTGGTATCCAAAAAAAAGGCGGAATGAGCTCCTACTTAGGAATCCCGGAAGACATTAGTGGATCAAAGTTTAAACTATTCGCTTTTTTAAAGGATAAACTATTACACATTGTGAATGGTTGGACTAGTAGATGGTTGTCTAAGGGACGAAAGGAAGTTTTAATTAAATCTATCTTGTTAGCTCTTCCGACTTATGTCATGTCCAGTTTCCTGCTCCCTTTAGAGATATGTGAGAATCTGGCAAGTGCGATTGCACAATTCTGGTGGAGCTCAAATCCACCAAAAAGAGGAATTCACTAGACAAAGTAGGAAAAGATGTGTCCACCTCAATAGGAGAGAGGAATTAGGTTCCGCATGATCCATGAATTCAATTTAACTCTCTTAGCTAAACATATCTGGCGTCTTGTTCAATTTTTTGATTCATTAGTGGCGAGAGTTCTTCGGAGAAAATACTACCGTCTGAGTTTGCCTTTGCGAACTGAGATACATGTCATTTCTCGGAAGTTGTCGTGAACTTCGATCTCCATTGTAATCCTGAAGGTGATTCTCCAATTTCTTCGAACACTCCACAATTGTAATTCTCTGATGTACCTCTTTTATCTCTTCTATCAATTTCATGGAACAAGAGACAAAGATATCTCATCTCTTTTCATGCGCAGTCAAGGACATTATTGTTCAATTTTCTAATAATATATATTATATCATAGCCTAAGCGTTGTTATGTGCATATTCTTAATTGTTGATATATTATGAATATGGCCCTTAATTCCCCTTAATCTATTTCTGTAATGAGTAAATTGGCGAGGTTTCATGATTGTTCAAAATTTTGTTCATTCATGAATTACGCAACTAATTTTTTTTTTCTCATTTGCAAATTGCCTATTCAACCATTGGGATCCATCGTTCAGTGTAGGTGATCCCTCCTTATCCAATCAAAAACATCAGTACGGGTAAGTTACTTCGTCTATGTCGTCTAGTGTGGAATTTATTTAAATCACTTAGTGGATTAATAACTATCAATAATAAAGATATACTTTCAAACTCGATTTAAATGAGAGCCAAAATGGGTAAGAAAAATGATTACAAACAAAGATCAATGATGGCCCTTGGAGTTTCTCTTTGGATGGCAATTGTTTCCGATGATGCACACATCACCACTTTAGAGGTAATAGCAAACATAAACTACGAAAAAGATTTTCTTTTCCCCAAAACAATCGGCATCTTGCTTTGTAAATGGTATCAGCTGCAGAGAATATTCCTAAGATGGGATCAAATGGCCTTGAGTCCTTGACCCTATCCAAATAACAAAAGGAATGAAAATATTTCTTAAAGATGCAGAAAGTAGATGTCATCCTATTCACTGCAGTAATCGAAAATTTTAAAAGGTAAATTTATGCTCTTCAATTTTTTTTTTTTTTTGACATCGAACAGCCATTCTATTACTCAAGCTTGAGGTAGTCTGGGTAACCAGACCGGAATACAACAACCAATGAAAAGTAACTCCATACCAAAGCTCCTAGCAGTCTTAGCTAAAAAAACCAGGAAGCTGATTACGCATTCGTGGTACATGGGTGATTTTGAAATCCGGAAAACAAATCTGCAGCGTCTCTATCTTCTCCAGCTCTGTCGCAAATCTTGGCCACTCCTGGGATTCATTTATCATTGCAATCAGCTCCTTGCAGTCAGTCCCAAAGCTCTGGCACGAAGAGTGTTGAAGCATGTTTTCCATCGCCCATCGCAGCGCTTCTACCTCTGAATGCAGCGCTGATTCACATCGAGTGAAGTTTCGTGTTCCCATAAGTTGTATGTCCTCCCTATTATCCATCCAGACCCATCCACATCCACTAAAGCGATCAGAAGCTGTCCAAGATCCATCTAGTAGGCAGATATTACCCAAGCTTAAGACTTGGTTTACATCATTATTGCTGGCCTGGACTTGTGGCGGTATCATCTCATTCGCGTTAAACTAGGCTTGACATTCATTCTCTGCATATCGAACGAGTTCTAAAGAATCTCTGTTTATACTCCTGAAGAGCTTATCATTGCGAGCCTTCCAAATATACCATATGCTGTTCAAATTATATACTGTTTTTTCACACAAAATATTATATACTAATTAAGTTAGGATTTTGTCAAGTTTTTGATGTATGGGTGTTTTGATATATGATTTTCATCTTTTCTTTTAATTATATATTGATGAACTAATAAAAAATAAAAATCTCTCAAAATTTGATAAAGAACCGATAAAGAAAAAAATAATATTTTGTATTCTTCTCAAATGAACTTTTTTTTTCAGGTTTTATCAAACAATCACCAATCAGAATTTTATATTATTATAATTTGGTTTCGTATACTTGCTCTAACCTTATCATATAGAAAATTATTTTTCAAAATGTATATCATCTTAAGATTTTTTTTTTATTATCAATTTATATAGACTCATACTGACTCTGTAAACCAAACCGAAAAATCTGCATCCATGTGAACGACGAAAAACAGTTGATTTCCTGACACTGCGGTGATAGGTTATCCACCTTTAAGTTTTGCGTCCTTGGTACATAAATGATATCTGATCTGAAAAAAACTTTCTTTCAAGATCATGATATCTTCTAAATATATAGCTTGCAAAAGCTAATCATTCTTCTGGTTTCGAAACCATCTTTACTAATTGAGAAAAATCTATTGCAAACGTAATATGCAATCCTAAGATTATTTGGCTAATTAGCAGGTTTTGGGTACAATTACATTTTAACAATACAAATAGTCCGTTACAGTAATCCTTTCAACATACACATCATTTCTACACTAAGATTTTGATTATTATGGATCGTTCCACTTATATAATTTTTTTTTTTTGGATCAAACGTTCCACTTATGTAAATTAAACGAAATTTCATCACGGATCAAGACTGTAATCATCGGATATTAAGAGTCTTCAAGTAGCGCTCTATATCATCATTTGTGTTCGACTGATACTTTATAATGTTTTGATCAACTCCATATGTGTACTCTCAGTCTCTCACATCTTCCAGCCCTTTATGAACTCATGTGTCTCATCTTCTTCTGGAGTTAATAATTGTTGTTTTATTATGTCAATTGAAAATCTTTTAAAACGTATAACCAACAATAAAATTGTCTCATAGCCGATCACTTAGAACGTTTAATTATTTGCTCCTACCACAAATATATTTTAGTTGCCTAGAAATTCATTACGACAAAGAAATAGTGACTAGCGGTAAACAACTTCTTAAGCAATTCTGAAACAGTGGTATGAGTTGATAACATATTCTATTAGTGGGTGAAACAGCAATTTCACTAATGTATTAATAAAGTTGAATGTCAATAGTGTAGAGATTATAGTAAAGTGGTATGACAATTATGGAATGATATTACAGATTTAGATGGTATATTCATAAATTGAACTAAATATAACGTCATAGGCGCATAATTTCGCCTCAAATTATTGCATATACAAGTAGTGTTAATTGGTGGCTCATCTTCCACGAGCCACATGGTAATCCAATTTCTATGGTTTCCATCGTTAGGAAATAAAGGTTCTAAATGCATATACACAAGTCGTTCGAGAAAAAAGAAAGAAAGGAACATGTATATATATATATATATATATATATATATATATATATATATATAGGCAATTCTCCTAATTATTAGCTTACAAAAGAAAAAACAATTCTCCTAATTATCACTAAAACATGTTTATATCAAAACTATCAATCAAGGACAAAAATCTCAAAATTAGTATTCATTAATGAGTAGAAAGATAATTATAACCTTACATAATTATTTACTAAATATTAAAAATTTGAAAATATTAAAACCAAAAATAAATTTTCTATTGCAAAAATATTTTCCTTTTCAAAATTTCCAACTTTTTTTACTAATACAGGAAATCCTTCTTGAATGTGTAAACTTCATGAGTTACTTGTATATTTAGAAAGGTCTGTCTAAATGTGTATGACATCTTTCGAAATATTAAGAAATATTTTGTAAAAAGATACTTAGACACTTTGTTATTCATTTATGCAACATTAATAAAGTTTTCCCAGATTTTATAATATATTATAAATATTTAGAAATTTCTTCCAAAGTTTTAGAAAGATATTATACATATTTAGAAATTGCTTGAAATACGTTAAGTTGATAACCACATTTCAAAAACACAATAAATCAAAAATACCATAACATTTGAGTTTATGGTTTAGTGATTATTGCTAAAGTATTATTAAGGTATTTTTTCTGAGTGTATTTTTGAAAATTGCTAGCCAATTTAGTGTATTTTGATCTATTAGCTTTACAATAAGTTGACTACCACTTTTCAAATTTAACTTTAAGTGATAACCAGTTTCATAAATACACTAAGTTTGTGATGAAAACAAAAATTTCTATTTATTATTTATAAATATTTAAAAATTATTTATAGAAGTTTATAAATCCAACCCACCTCCTAAATACAAAACCCTAAACAATAATCACTAAATCCTAAATCCAAATGCTAATGTATTTTTGAAAATTAATAGCAAACTTAGGGTATTTTAATTATTTAACATGATTGTTATGGGTTTAATATTTAGGGGGTGGATTGATTTTATAAAATTTTATAAATAATTCTTAAACATTTATAAATTATTTAGCAGGTTAATTTTGTCATTTATGAATATGTTATACATATTAATGAATGTATTCTTAAATTTTAGGCATATGTTATGCAGTGGAAACAATTCAGAAATGTGCTCCTATATATACCTCTAATTCAAATTTTGTGGTATCTAACCTATACTAAAAGGGGAATATGCTCAACATTTAGAGTGTCCACCTCAGCAAATTAAATCAACCAATTAAGTTCTAAAATTTTGCCACGTCATATCTAAATCTCTTCTTCCAAATACCACGAACAAATCCAACTTCGAGCTTAATCAAACTCTATAATTCAATATATCATTATTTTGAGCCCTGTAGAAAGCCCATCAAAACTATGAAGTTTCTTCTATATACTAAGGCAACATGTCTCTTGCTCTTCCTCTTCCTAACCAACAAGCCCGAACTTCAGACGTTCTGATTCCTCGGTGTAATGGCTTCTCCACCACTCCTATTCATCAAAGCATCATTACTATAACACTCCAATGGCATCTTAACGCTTCAATTCCACCAGATTCACCCTATATATCTTTCTCATATCTCTCGGAACTACTTCTCCAACTCCAGTCCGATGACACGATTCTTGGCAGAACATATCTCAGCCGGTGATCCATAGCTTATATAGCTCCAATAAGGTATTCTGATGCTGCATTCCCGTCACTTCTTATATCCTTTTTAGTAAAGATTCTATCCACTTTTATGTAAGCGAGAGGTAGGCATAAAACTCCTAAAGGTTGCATTTGAGAAGATATTCGTCTTTCTGTGGTAATGGTTATTTTTGTAATTAAAATTGCTTGGCCTGTGAGATGCATGTTCTCTCTTTTCATAAATATTTTGTTTGTTGATCAGATGCATGGTGAGTTTCTTGAACACATAAAGATGCGTGAGACAGGAGGAGTATGGGGGTTCACAGGCTCGACCATGACAAGCCTTATGTTCTTATGGGCGATGTACAATCAGTTTTTCCCTTACCACGTCCGAGTCCTGATTGAGAAATACGTTTACAAGTTGATGGGATGGGTTTTCTACTTCTGTTCACATCAAGTTCAACGAGTACACAGGTCTCAAGAAGAGCGAAGCTTACAACTCCATACGCAATTACTTGTCTTCCAAGTCAACGGCTCGTGCAAGTAGACTAATGGCTAACGAAATTAGTGGCGGAAAATCTCTGGTGCTTAGTTTGGACGATCACGAAGCTGTTGAAGATGTGTTTATTGTTTAACGGTGTGAAGGTGACATGGTCTTCGAATGTGAGCCAGCGTGAGGATCAATCCAACACGAGCTCAGGTTCTGAGGAGACAAGGTACTTCACTCTCAGCTTCCATACGAAGCACAGAGAGGTGATCACTGAGAGATATTTGGTATAAGAGTATTTTAAGATTGATCATGTATTAATGCTTCTCTAGGTAACACTTTGCTCCACTTTGCTCCTGTCTCACGCAACTTTGTGTTGCTTGCGTTTTCACGAAACTCTTCTGTTTTTTATTTCTCCGGAGACTTTTTTCTAAGTTGTGCTCTGTTTTGGTCTCTTTGCTTCTTAACCATTAACTCTCTATTATTACACTCCTGTCACAACTTCTAGGGTCTCAGAAAAGCCACTACATTTAATTTTATTTTGATGATAAAAAAGTTCATATATTATAATGAATTTTTTTGTAATATTGAGGGAGACTAGAAATTTGGGTTCGTATTGAACATATTTTGTTCACATGGATCATTGGTTACATCATGAAGATATGAGCTTAAAGTCTTGACGCTAGATGTGTGGACCAATCTGATTTCTGAGTAGTGAGTGTTAACCAATCCTGAACCAAGCAATGATATAGTAATGCAAAAGTTTTGTTGCTATTGAGAAAAAAGCTTTGGTACTGAGCATTTATACAATTTCTTATATACATACATATTTTTATTATATCAACTTAGCATTACATCACGTTGAGGTCTATCTTTTTTTAGTCAGCTTGGGCACACCAGGTATTATAGTCTTTCCGTATTTTTTAAAATGTTGTTTTAGGTTTATTATACATATATATATATATATATATATATATATATATATATATATATATATTTAAATATATAATTTTTTTGATGAAAATTATTAGTCTCTTCAATAATTGAAACAAAAAAAATGCTATAACACCACTATTGATGTTATTTGACTTCAGAAGAACAAAACAATACAAATTAAACTATTTTGAATCATTATTAAAATTAGACAAAGTATAAAAGACCAAACTTAAATTTAACAACACAACAATAAAAAAAATCCAAACTATCTTAATCTTCTTTAATGTTGTAGACATTTTTTGGTTTATTAGTTCTAAATTATGTAAAAATATTAAAAATAAACATCAATAAAGCTATTGAAATAATTTACGAAATATTTACAAAATGAACAGCCAAAAAATTTACGAAAGTAGTAACTTATTAAGTTAATATTGGGAAAATGAGACATGAAAAAGAAAAAAACAATAAATTAAATAAAAACTAATTAAAATATTATATAATTATAATAATTTAAAATAGATAATCCGCGCGTAGCGCGGAAAAAGAATCTAGTCTTTATAAATATATATGCATAAAAGGTTTTCATAAATACACATTTAAGAATAAATTTATAAAGAAAATTTCAAAAATATTTCCAAAAATCTAGGAATATTTTATATGTATTTAATAATATATTTTAAAACTTTCAGGATGATCTTATACATATTTATGAATATTTTTCTAAATTAATATATAATTCAAATTCATGAAGACTAGATACATATTTATGAAGGTTTTCCAAAATTATAGAAAGAATACATGAATATTTTTATAAACTGTAGAAAGAATTTATAAACATTCAAGAATATCTTCGTAAATATAAATGTAATTAAAATTTAGTAAGATATTCATAATTGTACGTTCATTTACGAGAATATTCAAAAATATATATTTAAGAAAGTATATTGAAATATGTATTTATGAAAATTTTCCTAAATCTTATGAAAATATTATATATATTTATCAATTTTTTTTCCAAAATTTAGGAATATGTTATACATATTAGTATTTTTTTTCCCTAAATATAGATATAATTCAAATTCAGAAATATATCATACACATTGGTAAAGATCTTCTAAACTTTTTGAAAAACCATCTCTCAGAATAAAATTTTGAATTTTGTTTTCAAAATTTTTTAAAAAATTATTTATTTTATAGATCTGAGAATGAGATATAATTACCATTTTTTATAATGAATTATAAATTAGTCACTTTGATCTTCGTTTAAGAATAAATACATATTAGGACTAAAGACCATTTATCATGTACTGATGTAGGGCCGGTCAAATAATGATAAGGGTTGATTGGCTTCAACTTGACTGCAGTGTGTGAATTTAGTTATATTTATTCTGTTTAATAATTAAGGAATCAGAATGTAGGTCAAATCTTTTTTTTTTGTCATCTTTTAAATTAATTAACTCTATATACAATGTACGGGTAAACAATCCCAAAGGTCTTCTAGGGTCTCATGCTAACATACAGCTCAAAGCCACACATACCACTAACTATTTAAAATAAAATAAAAAACTAGAAAAAAATTGATTGTTTTTTTTTTTCAACATGAAAATGATTTTTATCCTTCTAAATGTACCAGTATATTTAGTTTAACGCTAAAAAAATAATTTGATTAAGGCGCCAACCGCTCGGATTGTCACCCATAGCCAAACCTTGAAACCAAGAACTTCAATATATAGAACACAAGTTGACGTAGACGTAAAATTGACGTTTTAAAGTTTTATTAAATATATTTACTTGAAATGTAAAATTTGTTGATCTACAACAAAAACTGTTAACTAAAATCTAGTTACTTGTAGCTAGTTTTGTTTTGTTAATGCTCATACTTTTAGCTAGTTTTAGCAGTGCTTGTAACTAAGTTTTAACATTTGCACCCAAAAAGCGAAGTTTTAAGGAATTGGTTACTCTGCATGCTATACTATCAATATATTCTTGAGATTTTGAATTATCTTTAATATAACTGTAACATCCCGAATTGTGATATATAGAAAGACTTAAAAAGATTGATTTGGTTACTTATGTCACCAAAGTTGACTTACTTTTTTCGGAACATATCTTGAAAGAACTCCAGAGTTAAGCGTGCTTGAGCTGGAGTAGTGGAAGGTTGGGTGACTTATCGGGAAGTTATTCGCGATAGCGTGCGAGTGAAGCCAAAGCATAGAAAAGGTCGGGTGGTGATTGCAGGGTAGTAAGCAATGATTTCGAGCCATTAGAAAAATTAACGGACCGATCGCTGGAACGGGATGGACCCACGGACCGAGAGAACGGGTGTGGGTGGCCCATTAGTTGTGGACGGTCGGGGCGTTACAAGTGGTATCAGAGCTGGTTAGCCATCTCGGTTCTGGCCCAAGAGGCGTCTTGAGACCTGTTGTGGGGTGCAACGAGGACGTTGCGTTTTTTGAGAGGGGGTGAATTGTAACATCCCGAGTTGTGATATATGAAATAGCTTAAGAGGATTGATTTGGCTACCTATGACACCAAAGTTGACTTACCTTTTCTGGAACACATTTTGAAAGAACTCCAGAGTTAAGCATGCTTGAGCTGGAGTAGTGGAAGGATGGGTGACTTATCGGGAAGTGATTCGCGATAGCGTGCGAGTGAGGCCAAAGCATGGGAAAAGGTCGAGTGGTGATTGCAGGGTCACTAAGCAATGATTTCAAACCTTTAGAAAAATTAACGAACCGATCGCTGGAATAAGATGGAACCCACGGGCCGAGAAAGCGGGCGTGGGTGGCCATTAGCTGTGGACGGTCGGAGCGTTACAATAACTTTAGAATTAACTATGTTATTAATGTAATTTCTAATAGTAGTAGATGTACTTAAAATTTTATAGCTTTAAAAATAAGGATAATCACATGAAAAAGGAACTCGTGAAAATCTATAGAACACAAGCGACGTTTAGCTGGAATAAAATTTCTAACTTAATATATGTGATTATCCACTTTTTATATAGGAAAATTGTTGAAGAACTCAAATGATATTTCTGTCCAGCCGGTGATGGGACTGGTATCTTTACCGCATCAAAGTTTTACAAGATTTGCTAAAGGAAGTTCCTACCTGCTGATTCAACTAAACCCACTACTATAACTTTATATCACGTTAAATTTTGTTCGTGCGTATCGTATTATTTTTGGGTAACGATTTTATGGAAACTTGATAGAAGGTTGTATAAAAGATGTTTACGTAATATTTTTAACACTATATAAATCAATAATGTTTCTTTTATTTTAGCCAAAAAAATGTTTCTTTTACAAAAAAAAATCAATAATATGTCTATTTTTTTTATAATTGCTACTAAGAGCTTGATTGGTTTCCCCGCTACCACCCGCAAACGCAGCTTTTGCGGTTGGTAGCGGTTGACAGCGTTTCGAAACAATCATCCAAACCGTTACAAATCGCTTCAAACCGCTCCGAACCTCTTAAAATCAAAAGCTGGTTCCAGCTAGCGTTTGCGGTTGCGGGCGGTTGCGGGAAGATAATTTTTTTTCTTTTTCTTTAAAAACCATATAAATACAAAAATAAAAATATTCAATAAATTTTTTAAAATGGAATTATAAAAATACTAAAATATATCTATTATATTTTAATTAATATTATAAAATTTTAAAATAAAAATATTTTCTATAATTTTAAAAATTTAAAACTATAACTTTGAAAATATAATTTACATATTTATTATAATATTATGATTTTTGATATTTTTATAATTATATAAAATGTAAATATTGATAATTTATTATTTAATCGCTGCTGTATTTGGTAGTTAACCAGTCATAATTATCCCGCAAACGCACCAATTTTTAACCGCAGAACCAGTCGTACAAATCTCTTAAAACCACTAGAAATCGCAACCACCCGAATCCGCAAACGCCTGCAGCCGCAACCGTAACCGCTGCGTTTGAACTAGTCAGGCCCTAACTTTCAAAAGCGAAAGTGGTGTAAGCTCGCGTGTACATATAAGAAATCTACTCAATCGCGTTGGCAAAGAAAAGCAGCACGGAAGCAGTAAGAGTAAATCATTAACCATTTTCAAGAAAAGAAAAGAGTAAATCATTAAATGGTAACTGTGATCAACGTGGAATAAATAATGACACAAATAGTAAATTAATAAGGCGTATCCATAAGGTTGTGTTAGTGCGGGGCGTTAATGTTGTGCCACTGCCAGGTGCTTTTCTGAATTGGTTCTCAACTTTCCTTTTACTTTTTCGTAATTTTCATTGTACCAGACACGTTTTGTGGAAACCGAATTGGTTGCTACTTTCAAGGCTTTTCCTTTACTCTTAGGTGGCGGAAGACAAAAATGACTCTCTTTTAGAGGCGAGGGACTTCCAAGATCGACAGTAAATTTGCCAATCCATTCAACGAGTTTCCTCATTTTTAACTGTCGGGCTCACGTTGATGTTTCATGTTAGCTATATCTCAACTGTGACATTGTAAACAAAAAACCAAATTTAATAGCACTGTTGTGTTCAGTGGCGGAGCCCGCTCGTTGGCCTGTCAGTTGACCTAGGTGACTTTTCTTATAAAAAATATACTTGTTTAATTCTTTAAAAACTGGATAAATGCCGCAACACTACAAGAAAACATCGGAATACTGAGGGAAAAAATCGTCGGTATGTCGTCGGAATAACGCTATTCCGAGGACATACCGACGAAAAAAGTTCTCGGAAATATCTCCTCGGAAATTCATACTTCCTCGGAATTCCGTCGGAAATTTCCGACGGAATTCCGAGGAAACAAAATTCCGAGGAAATTCCGAGGACACAAAGTTCGTCGGAAGGTTCCTCGGGATATACCGAGGAAATTCCGATGGTCCAATCCTCAGAAGTTTCGACGAAATATTCCTCGTAATGTTTCGACTAAATCCAGTCTTGACTTCATATTATCCTTTGTTTTACCTTGAACATTAAAGATCGTGTTCATGAGATTGTCAAAAAAGTTCTTCTCAATATGCATGACATCTAAATTATGCCTTAGTAGATGATCCTCCCAGTATGGCAGATCCCAAAAAATACTTTTTTGTGCCAGTTATGTAGGTTTCCAACACCATCTACCGGAAAATGCTCATGTCCACCGACGTCTGGCGTCCTTTCTGCACCAAAATCTCTAAGTTGTGTCTTCAAATCTTTCCCACGAATTTCCGGAGGTGGACTGTCAAACACTCTCTTGTTCTTCGTAAACAAATTCCTACTTCTACGATATGGATGATCTGGTGGTAGAAATCTCCTGTGACAGTCAAACCAACACGTTTTCCTTCCGTGTTTTAGTTGGAAAGCATCAGTGTTATCTTGACAATATGGACATGACAGCCTTCCATGCGTTGTCCATCCAGATAACATACCATATGCTGGAAAATCACTTATTGTCCACATTAGTACTGCCCGCATTTGAAAGTTTTCTTTATACGAAACATCGTATGTTTCAGCACCTTGAGCCCATAGTTGTTGCAACTCATATATTAGTGGCTGAAGAAACACATCAAGTGATCTCTTAGGATGCTCTGGTCCGGGAACGAGAATCGAGAGAAACAAAAACTCTCGTCGCAAGCACAAGTTTGGGGGTAGGTTGTATGGTGTAAGAATGACTAGCCATAGAGAATACTGTCTTCCACTCTTGCCAAACGGGCTGAAACCATCAGTACATAATCCAAGGTAGACATTTCTTCTCTCATACGCAAAGTCGGGATACTTTGATTGAAAATGCTTTCACGCTTTTGCATCTGAAGGATGTCTGATCTCACCATCTGTTGAGTGCTCCGCATGCCATCTCATTGGTTGCGCTGTGCATTCAGACAGATACAGCCTCTGCAACCTTTCCGTCAAAGGCAAATACCACATCCTTTTATATGGTACTGGAACTCTTCCACTCGTATCTTTATAACGAGGCTTCCCACAAAATTTGCATGAAACCCGCTGTTCATCCGCCCTCCAATAAATCATGCAGTTGTCTCTGCATACATCTATTACCTGATACGATAAACCAAGACCAGCTACGAGTTTCTGAACCTCGTAGTATGAGCCAGGAGCTACATTATCTTCGGGTAGAATACCGTTTACATAATCAGCAATCGCATCCACACAGTCTTCAGCCAAATTATAATCCGTCTTAATGCCCATCAATCTTGTAGCAGATGATAAAGCTGAATGACCATCTCTGCAACCTTCGTACAATGGTTGCTTTCCAGCATCCAACATATCATAAAATCTCCTAGCTTCGGCATTGGGTAAATCTTCCCCTCTAAAATGATCATTTACCATCTGCTCAGTACCTACACCGTAATCTACATCCGCTCTAATTGGATCTTCTAATCTAACCGCTGGCTGAGGTTCGCTAGTACTACCATGTTCATAATCAGTTTCCCCATGATGATACCAAATTTTGTAACTTCGTGTAAACCCACTCAAATATAGATGAGTCCAAACATCCCACTGTTTAATAACTTTTTTATTTTTACAATTAGAGCAAGGACATCTTAACGTACCTGTTTGTGCTTCCGGTTGTCGGTGAACTAACCCCATGAATTCGGTTATACCTTGTTGGTATTCTTCCGTAAGCAATCTCGTGTTCGGATCCAAATGAGGTAGATCGATCCAAGAACGAAAATAATTTGAATAAGACATGTTTTTTATGAATCAAATTCGTGTGTAAAGAGAGTGAGAGGGAGGATGAAGATATGGAGTGAATGAAGAGGAAGAGGGGTGCTTGTATTTATAGTTGAAATCCTGTCGACAGACCGAGGAATTTCCGACGGAATTCCGATGCAAACGACTAGTTCGTCGGAATTTCCTCGGAATTTTTAAAATCCCCAACGGCTCTCTAACGTCTATAATATTTCCTCGGAATTCATCGGTTTTTTCCGAGGAATACAATTTTCCTCGGTATTCCGTCGAAATATTCCGACGGAATGAATTTTCCTCGGAATTCCGTCGGTATATTCCGAGGAAATTCCGAGGAAACCCAATTTTGAGTTTCCTCGGAATTTCCTCGGAATTTCCTCGGAAACTCCTCGGTATATTCCGAGGAATTCATTTTCCGTCGGAACGTCCGTCAGAATACCGCTGTTTTTTTGTAGTGCAAGTTCTAGTTAATTGACCTCTATAATATATGTGATTGATGAAATTGACCCCTCTAGGGCCTCTGGGGGGGGGGGGGGGGGGGGGGGGGGGGGGGGGTTAACTCATATGTAACACTCTAAATATTAACCAGACTCGTATTTATTTGTCTAAGTTAATCCAATGTTTATTAAAAAGATTTCCTTAATGACAAAGTTGAGAATCATTCTGCGAATTTAGTAAGCGTCAGTATTTCATATTTTCCCAATCGATTTGTTATGGAATATGGTCCCAACTGCGATACACGCACATGTTATGCTATTACATCTAACTATCTAAGTAACTAATTGGATCTGTAACAAAGAATTTAACCACATATTCTAGAATGTCTAACTACTTATCGAAAAACTACTCATCCCATCATTATTTTACACGGTATACTTACACTGATAGGTCTTTCACGGAGTTGGAATTAAAGCAAGATCAAATGATTATGCTTGCATGTAAAGGTAATGACCTATAAATAATTACTTTTCGTAAACGATTTATAAATTAGTTTCATCTCAACGTATGTGCAGTGCCGTGTTTAGAACAATCGGGGCCTACGGCAAAAATAATTCATCTTATTTTCAATAATAGTAATATAGTAATATTAGTATAATAATAATAATCTAATATAAGTTTACAAATAAAAACTGGGTTTTTGTTATTTCATAATTTGAAATTATTTTATGAAAAAAATATAAAAACTTTTAATGGAAAGCATTATATGTTTTGTTATTAACAAAACCAAATTCTTCATAGACAAAAAAGTTTTCTAACATTAATTAAAAGTGGAAGTTAAAGCTCATAACAACAAATGAGACTATAAATGGAGGTTTGGTTAACGAAAATCATATTTTCCGGTAACTATTATCATTTTATTTGTGTCATAAACTGTAAATTTGGACCCCCCCCCCTCCAAAAAAAATTAACTGATATGAGAAGGGGCCCGAGGACAATGCCTTAGAATCAAAAGGATAGGCATATGTTTCATCTCAACATATGTGATAATTTCTTTCGCTCTCTTAGAACATATGATCCTTGGTGTTCTTTGTTTTCGATCACATCCGATGTCCTTTTGGAAGCTTGAATCCAGTCAATATAAAACACAACATATGCTGATATGCGAAAATATATAATTACAGTGTGCACATATTGGTAGAACCAAGTCATCAAAATAGGGTTTATTTGCTAAATAACCAAAAAAAAAGTGAAATTAGTTTTTTAGAGAGAGAATAGAAAGAGATAGGAAGAGAAAGTAGGAGAGAGGGGGTGTTTTTAGTTAGTTAATGAATTTTGTTTTTTTTTGTGTGTACTGGATGCAATTACCCATCAGAATATTCAAGAAAAAGAGGTATTGTGGTTTAGTTGTCCTCCACAGTATCAAAAGGGCACACTGTGCTAGAGAGATTTGGGTGATGGAAAATTAACAAGCCATTTTAGGGAATATATAAAAAGGTGTTTTTTACTCTTTTCCTTTAAGTTTTTTTTTTAATTATTAATCGCACTAATGTATTCGAATGACGATGGAACAGTACACTCCATAAAATTTATTTATTAATGTTTTATTTAGTCCACTAGATATTTGTTTATTTTAAGTCTGAATCACTAATATTCCTGGTGGATTTGTAGGTGTTGAGAATCTTTTTTCTAATTTTTATAAATAGGCATTGAGAATCTTGCATCTCAGTTTTTACTCAACCGCATATAATAGTATATATTTTGAAGTTATTTTCATAAGAAAGAAATGTAAAGTTTAATGAGTTCGGGAAATTTAATGTGTAGAACTAATAAAAATCACCAATTCGAGATATATATGTTTTGCATCATTCTTAAATCATACTGAGAAAATATTAAACTATCAGTCGAATTTACTGAACACACATTTTAGTTATTATCTAGTTCATGTAGAACTGTATGAGAACTTGCACAATGTTAATATTATAATGCACAATAACAAAAAGAAAAATATTTGAAATTGATTTTTGAGAAAATCTTTTGAAATAAAAAAGAAAAAATCTTTTGAAATTGATGAAATTAAAAATATGCAGTAGAAACGAGAAAGTCAATAAAATTAATAACTTTTTTGAGAGGGGAATGTATATTTTAAGCCGCATTCTAAAACCTTTAACTGAAGAAAAACCAAAATAAGAGTTAAAACCTACGAGAACACGCTCAAGACTAGAAGACTAGAATAATCTAAATGGTTGAAAAGGAAAATGTAAGATATAATAATAATAATAATAATAATAATAATAATAATAATAATAATAATAATAATAATAATAATAATAATAATAATAATAATAATAAAAAAGAATGGATTAAAGTGCATGGAAGGCTGGTGTTCTTTAAAAAAGTGCATGGAAGGCCGATGGCTCTTCTTTTACGTCCGCTGATGGCTTTTCTCACTGGACGTGTAATACAATGTGCATCGCATGCGAAAAATGTTATGTATAAAAATAAATTTTATCAGTATATCAGGAAACCAATGGACTAAACTAAGAAACACCGCCATATAAAAGAATTTTTGTCTATTGGCGAAATATAAATACTCCAACTAAAGATAAGATTATGTAAATGGTTCATTTCATAATTTAGTACCAAAACTAGATCAGGCATTTTATCCAAACCTGAAAATTTAAACCGAAACAAACTCAAAACTTTTTTACCAAAACCAAAATGAAATTCTACGGATATATATATATATATATATATATATATATATATATATATAAAAACATTTTTACCAAAACAAAAATGAAATTCTACAGATATATATATATATATATATATATATATATATATATATATATATGGAGACTCGAAATTTACTACATGAAAGACCAATATCAAATAAGTATCAATCCTAATAAATCCTGACCCAAACAAATTTCTTGGACCAGATTCGGTTAGAAACATTTTTTTCTTTTTTTTGGGTTAAAAATGATCTAAATCCGACATGAAAATCTAAATACCCAAGACTATGATTCAATTTCTCTTTTATAAACTTTATTTATGATTTAATTGTAATAAATTTTAGTTTTTGATCTTCTTTTAAAAGTAGTATAAACTTTAAATATCAAATTTGGAATAGAAATGTTTAATATCAATTATTCCTAATTTATTTTTGATTATTTTGCAAAAATTAAGATGAATACAATGGCATAGAGTAAATGTGACGGATATCAAATAAATAAAATGAACAGAATGGCACCCAATTTTGCATTCATAGGTATAAAAAATTTGGAACCAAAACAATCTACAAAGTAGAATCGATCTAAAACTAAACAAAAGATCTGCTACGGTTGCTTCGCTGTATGATCATGATCACTGGCTCCTCCCACCTGCAAGATCAGAAAAGCAAAACTAGTTCCCGTTATAGTACTGGTGAGGTCTACACTTACTTGAAAGGCCCCACTCCTCTAGTTCCTTGGACGCAGCTGGTCTGGTTTTCTTATGGGATCCCACGACATAGCTTCTTAACGTGGCTAGTCATGCTTAACCGTTGCCCTACACGCGACCGACTACTTCAGTGGGGACTTGATGTTGATCCCAAATGTCTACTCTGCAACTCTGTAATGAATCAAGGAATCACTTGTTCTTTGATTGCTCCTACAGTGGATTGGTTTGGAGACTAATATCAGATAGGTGTCAGCTGCAGTTCACTTCTTCTTGGGAGGACGTAATCCAGCAAATACATGCTTCTCCTCGCAATAAGGATCTTCGCCGATTAACTCTCCTAGCGGTTCAGGGAACAATCTACTGGCTTTGGCATGAAAGGAACACAAGACTTCATGAACAAACCTTCAGAACTGCAGAAGCAATCTTCTCCACCCTCGACAAACAGCTGCGGAACCGTGTCCAGAGCTTTCGCCACACAAACCCTCGAGCCTCTACCGCGATGATGCAACTTTGGTTTCTCAGATCATCGTTTCCATCGTCGGTTCCCTTCCCCCACCGTAACTCTCTCGGTATCCACATGGCCCCTTTCATTGAAGTGGGTCGGAAAAGTTCCATTGATATGTGTTTTAATTTAACTCTATTGGGTCTTGCCCTTTTAAACTATGGCCTTTAGGCATGTAAAACATTTTATTTCTCATGTCTTTAATATGAATGCCTTTTTACCAAAAAAAAAAAAAAAGACTGAACAAAAGTTACATGGGTGTCTAAATGGATTCAAAATTCCTTTACCTGAAATATATATATATTTTTTCGTCATCGACTTTTTTAGACTCATCCTTTACCTGAAATAATTAGTTTCAATTATTCCTAATTTAACATGAACGATATATTACAATATAAATAAGAATTGTTTGAAAACATAGATAGAAGTATAAAAAAATATTTATTTTTTACTTACACATATATCCATTTATCCATTTTTTAACTCATTCATTTATCTATTTATCCATTACATTTACAATAAATTAAGTACTTCCTTTTTGTATTTCTTTTTATTTAAAATAAATTTAAATTAATTAGTTACAATTCTAAAGTTTATCTAACCAAATCGATATTCATATATTGACCATTATTAATATTATACGGATATTAACTAAATCACATGTATTAAAAAGATATAACACAAACTGAAATATATAGTATATATTGTATAAAACAATTTTTAAATATAGTATTACCTTATTTAGTTTATTGAAATATAAAAAATTAGAGAGTTCAATTTTCAAGAAAACAAAATATCATAAAATTAATAATAATTCATAGAAAACAAATGCAAAACATTAATTTTTTTAGTAAGTTGTTTCATTTTAAAATAAATCAACATTAAAAACAACATATTAATATATGAATTACATCAAATTGCATCAAGGTATAAATTTTTTAATATAATATTATGTACAAATAAAAAATATATTATTAAATATCTATATTATAATATTCTCTATTATACTCTATATGTCAATTACAAAACATAAAAATATGCATGGATGTTTTTATAAGACTAGCGATTTATGAGTTTACGTTGAACACAAGTTAAATCAAACATCCACGCGGAGGCGCGGGTCATGTTCTAGTATAATATTAAAACTGAAGTATCTTTGGTATTGTTTGGAAACATGTATATTAATATAAATGAAAATTGTTAGGAAACATGGATAGCAATATAAAAAAAAGTATAATGTCCTTTTAGTAATTTCATTAATATAATTACATTAATTATCTTTCCATATTTCACTCAATTTAACAATTTCATTAATTATATTACCTTAACAATACATCACTTCATTAACTATATTACCATAAAATAATAGTACATATCTTTATTTATTAGTTAATCAATATTAAATATGTGCATATTATAAATTAAAAAATGTAAAATAATTAGGTTTTGCATACAGCTAAACGTTCGGTTTACTTTGTTTTACTAAAACTTATTTTTAGTTTTAGTTTCAATTAGTGGAAAATTACGTAGCCAAAAATATAATTCAAAGACATGTTTTTGTGAATAAAATAATTAGCTTAAATCAAAATAATAAAAATGTATCAAACTTATTGTCAATTAGTTTTTTCACTCAATATAATTATTTTACTAAATAAAAAACTCTTTCTATTTTAATTAATTTAGCCAAACACAAAGAAAGAGTCCATTTTATTAGTTTATAAAAGCAATTAAGCATGAACAATGGCTATCCATTTAAGTACGAGTTGTTATTTTCGGGTATCATTTTTTTTTTTGAAATTCGGCCATCTTTGAATATTATAAAGTTATACGTGAGTTTTGAGTTGGGTCCTTGTGGGTCCGGATGAGTTCAGTTCTAATGTATAGGAACTTAAAAATATCTAAACAATAAATGTATTTGAAACAGATTCAGATATTTGTACCGAAAATGATCATATTATCCGATTCGGTCCAGGTCTTTTGAATACGATTAGTTAAATGTAAGAACCAATATCTGTGCGGATGCGCCGGTCAATGTCAAGTTAAAATTTAAAAATCAAGATCATATTCAACAGGGGCAATTTATAAATATCCAAACACATTTAGTTGTGCCAAACCTGAAATCTAGGCTAAAATTGAGCGAACATGTCCTTGATTAAGGAGTTATGTGATGAATTCCTCGCTTGTATTTAGTATTAGTCTAGTTTTTGGACTTTTCTTCAACTTTTTTTGAATCCCAAAAAAATCCTTCAACTAATATTTTAACATTTAAACTCTAGACTTTCAAATTTTTAACGTTAATCACCATCTATCTAAAATACCATCTATTTTAAATGGGTAACAATTATGTATTTTAGTTAAGGAGGTTTTATAAAACAATTTATAAAAAAATTGTAAATTTGACAATAGTATTAAATAATTTAATGGATATAAGTTTATAAAATTATTTATAAAATCTTCTAAAATCACTTATAAAATATAATAAAATCAGTTATAACCGTTCAAAAATAAAGTATGATTAATATTTTAATCTTTTATAATAGCGTACAACTAGTTATAAAGAATTATTAACTATCGGTAAATTTACAGAACAATGTACAATGCTAACAAGAATAGACTCTAGAAAGTATCTCTTAACCAACTAGGAGACTATGAGTCTATGAAGACAATATATTGCATTTAACACGAGCACCGCATACAAGATTATCCGCCATTTTATTCTGAGTACAGGGTACATGAACGATCACGAAAGTGCCGAAGCTTTTCTTGATTCATTGGATATCTTCAAAATAGGATGCAAGCGCATGCCATTCCTCTGGTTCCAAAAACATCTTCAGAAATTGAGAATAATTTATTGCAAACGTCATGTGGAATTGTCAAAGGTTTTTCATACATTCCATCACCCAAATAAGAGATTCAAACTGCATCTTGTATTCCTTGCTCCCTTTAAACCATCAAAACATTCTAATGATGTACCAACCACTTCCAGAGTATGAGTCTTTATCCTTCCAAATCCATCCATATAACACCATCTCCCTAACCTCTAATGTGTGGCACCTCCTCTCTGGTTTGTGCCCATTTACCCCCTTTTTAAAGTGTGTATCTTTCCATAGTCTCGATTCTGTCTAAGCCAAGCTAACCGTATCTCTAAGATCTTTTCTTTCTACTCTTTCCAAATATACCAAAGAATCTAAGCAAAGCATGCATCTTTGGTATGTGGTGAAATTCTCTAGAAAAAATATTCTATGTTTGCAAAAACTGACTGCATGGAAAAAATACCTGGATTACCAAACTTGTATCGCTGGAGGGCACTCAAAGTGAACATAATTTATTGATTCAGTGGAAGTCGCGTTTTATCCCTCGTGCTTTTAGGTTTTTCTTTACTGGTAAACATCCTGAAATAATTTGCCAAAGAAAATGCTTCAATTTTGGTGAACATTTTATTTTCCAAGAGTAAGCTTGCAAAGCCTTAACGTCTGGACTAAGACATGGTGCCAGACATCCTCCATCAGGATAAGATTGTTCAAATTCATATGCAGATTTAACCATATATTTTCCTGATTGAGTAAAGTACCATCCATCTTTGTCCATCAATTGTGATCGACATATTAGAATACTTCCAATGAGTGCTATTTCGTTGGGTACTTATAACCTGCATATTCCACTTATGAGTCGTAGGGTCGATGAGCTTATCTACCGTAAGATCTGGATCAAAAAGGTGATTTACTATTTGCTGGTATTAGGCGATTGGCTGGAATCCAAAGATCATTCCAATTGAGATAGAGAATCTATGTCCCACATTTTTATTAGTCATTTGCTAGCCAGAGGTCTAGCTGAAACAATACTCTACCAGCCGTATGATGACGAGTATGAGCGAATAGGTTCCAACGGACTTGTATTCCTAAAATATTGTTCTTTAACACTATGTCAAATAAATAATTTAGCTTTTAAATTAATCTCCAGGATTGTTTCCCAAGCATCGCTGTGTTAAAATCGACAAGAGACATAAAACCTATACCTCCCTCATCTTGGGATGACATAACATATCCTAGGATATCCAATGCATATCCTTTCCATTTCCTCCAGAGCTCCACCAAAATTGTGATATAATGTTTGTTAGCTTGGAAGTGATTATCTTTGAAAGTCTGAAACATGACACAACATGATTTGGCATTGCCATTGCCACTGATTTATCATCACTTCTTTGCCTACTTTGGTGAGATATTTGACCGTCCAACCATTAACGTTTCCATGCATACTCTCTTGTAAGAATCCAAAGATCTGATTTTTTAACTACCCAATTATTCTAGGATCCCAAATATGATTCCATACGACATATATTTTGTATCCCTAATACATCATTCATCTCCTGTCGGAATGAGATGAATTATATTTTATATAAATTATCATACTAACTATTAAAATCTTCTAAAGTTCATATTATATGTTTTATAAATCATCTATAAAAACATTTATCAAATTATTTATCTTGGGTTATTGTATATTCTAAATTATTATAAGAGTTTGTAAGTTATCTATAAGAGCTTAAAATCAAAGCTATATATCCTACTATATCCTGCTATATATTAATTGAAAAGTAATTTAAGATATTTTTGGTTATATGTCGATCATTTATGAAATCTTAGAAAATCTGTTATAAATTGATTGTCAATAATTTTCAATTTCAATTTATTTTTATTTATTTTAATTAGATTTAAAAGAAAAAAATAAGTCTATTTAATATTACTTGCCAAAATATCAACAAAATATTTAAAATATTTATTTATGGTAACTAATTGTTGAAACTATACAAAGAGTAATAATATTTGATCAATTTTTATATATTTATAAACTACATAAAATAGTAAACAAAAAAGTTTATTAAAATCGATATAATTATTTTATATTCATATATATATAGCCTTTTATTTGTATATAAAGTATTATAATAACTATTAATATCTAATAAAATTCATACATGCTTTATAAATGATTTATAAAAATCATGAATACATTTATAAAATTATTTATCTTGGCTTATCATATTTTTTAAATTATGATAAGAGGTTTTAATTTACTTACTAGATTTTGATCCGCACTTAAGAAGCGCGGGTTTGAGGTTTTTAATCTTTAACGAATTTTAAATCCAGTATAATTTTTTTTGTTTCACATTATAACTATTGACTTTTAATGTTTTTATTATCCATTATTTTTTATAGTGTGAGATTTGTTTGAAATAGATTTAAAGATGATATGTATGTTTTTAGTAGTAAAGATATTCATTATTAAAAATATATATTTTAATAATTGAACTGTATTAACCAATATTTTGAAAATCTGATCGGACCTTACGATCGAACCAGTCGGATCCTGGCTCGCTCTTCTAACTGGGTCTGAGTTGTGCTAAAAACTGAATTTGAGTTAAATCAGACCTAGTTTAATGTTAAAACCCAGTTTTCGCAAATTCAAGTTAAAAATAAAAAAAAATTACAAATTTTAATAAGATTTCATCAAAATTTAATATTTTTTCTACTACATATATAAATAAATTAGTTTTAAAATGGGACATTAATATTTAAAAATATGTACTTTAATATTAATCCATTTGTTGACTATTTCCTTAAGTTATTTTCTGTATTAAAAAAATAATAATAAAATCTTTAGGTAAAATATCGTTGTTAGTTAGAATACTTCTTTTTATACATTAAGGAAATTATGAGTTGATGTATGGAATATTACTTTGGCTTAAAAATATGCTGAATTATATGGTGTTAGTTTAACTAATAGGTCCAAACAACCTTGCATAAGTAGATTTTTTAAGAATGCTTCCCTTTTAATAGTATAGATACAAGGTTATAAATTAATTTATAAAATATATTTTTAAATTTCATTTATATTAAATGATAAATCAATTAATTTATTTTTTCTTAGGTGACGATCATATATAAAGTTTGAGAAAAAATATTATAATTTGACTTGTTAATGGATTTTTAATTTTTATTTATTTTATGAGTACAAAAATTAGTTCTAGAAAGAGTTTTATCAGTATCCAAACGACCTAAATATATTGCACAAAATAATTTATGGTAATTAAATATGTGATTTATATAATATATATAATGCTTCATAAAATCATTTTTAGCAATCAGGTATTTCTAAACTATATAAAATATTTCAAAAGTTTCACTATTATATACCTTCAAAACTTAAGTAATTTTATTAAAAACTGAATCATGAATATTATACATATCATATTTATCTTTTTTAAAACAATTATTCTTAGAATAAATATTTAACAAAAAGCACATAATGATAAAAACATATTTTAATTTGAAACATTATAATAAATATATTGTTACAAAACATTCAAACCCGCGAAACCGCAGGCACCCACCTAGTACATATTTATATTTTGATATATGCGTTGAATATATATTGAAACATTAATATTTTAATTTTGAACTCTTCATTGTTTTTTTAAAGAGAAATTACTTATAATGACTCAGATTATACTTGAAATGACTAGAATAACTCATAAACTTTTGCAATTACTAGACTAACTCACATGACTAATGAAAGTACTAAAAACCCATCCTTCCTTTTCATATTCACTTTTTTTTTTGGTTTTTTTTTTGAAATTTCTTTTCATATTAGATAATTATTTTATTTTCCCCTAAAAAGAATCCTCAATCTCTCGTTATCCTCTCCGACGAAAGAAACGTCGAAGACGAAGGAGGGTTCTCTTCACTTCCGTCTCCGGTGAACACTCCTCTGGGACAGGCTCCTTCCGTTTCGTCATCTCCACCTCAACTCGCCGTCGTCTGTCATACAAAAAGAACCCTAAATCCGATTTCACTTTTTTGTCAAAATCCACCTTTCAATCTAAGAAAATTGAACCTGTAAGTCCTAAATCAATGCAACTAAGTTTTTGTTTCATGTTCTTATCATTTATTGTTTGAATGAGTGTTAGATTTCAAAAGCCCTAAATTTCCCAATTTTCTCATCTATTTTCCTGTAGTATTTGTGTTTCTTTACCTCGGGTTTATAGAGTTTGGTTACGAGTCATATTGTGTTTTTTTTTCTCACTGTTTGATGTAAAGAACTTACTTCTAGAGATGAGTGGTTTATCGCTTTCAGGTAATTGATTGAGTTTTGTGTGTTACTTAACTGATGAAATTGATTTGCTTTTGTTTGTGAATTATAGGGATGTTTCAGACAGAACATAATTGGCGTTACTATCTATGCTTCCTTAGGAGAGGATGCTTTGATTTACTCACTCAATGTGGTTGGTGTGTAAGTTTGTTTTTGTTACGTGAATTACAGGGATGTTTCAGACAAACCAATGCCTCGAGGGGAGATTGTGGTAGGTGATAACTGTGTAACAGCAGGTTACTTCAACAATCAAGCAAAAACCGATGAGGTTTACAAGGAAGTTAAGCAGATGCAGCTTTGTTTCAAGTAATTACGTTGACAACATTATGGTACACACAGACCCAATGAACAGCTACTGTGTAACTCTTGTTGTAGCATCATACGGAGCATTAGAGAAATGGGGCAGAGCAAGCAGGAGTTAAATACAGCGACTTCTCTGAGCTATGCGAGAACGGTGATGCAGTAAACGAGGTTCAACAATCTCTTACCAAGGCGGCAAAGCTAGAAAAATTTCATGTACTTAGGGTTTTGACTTTACTTTTACTAATAAAGTTTGATCATGATGGGGTTGTTTTCTCCCCTTTTAATACACTAATTTTCATTCCAACTTTTATATAACGGAGCAATTTAAGAGAGTAAAATCAGTGTGGGTACTCAATAAAGATATGCAAGGACATGATGAAGTAGTCACCATCAATCGAATTGTGATAGTGAGCATTGACATTTGCTATTTGGGTCAGATGGTGCAGAATATATGGGAGTAATCATCAATCACATAATCCTACAAAGAATTATACCCATTCATGCGACTGCAACAAGAGTTAGTGCAGTAGTTACTTTTAATATCTGGACATTCAAAGGTCATTGTCCAAGTTCAGCCACCTCAAAAGGACAGGCGAGTTTTACTGTAGAATGAACGAAAGGGATCAAAAAATTAGCCTATATAATGTATACCGAGACTTCAACTCTCTATAACTCTGCAACAACGGAAGCCATTTGGTACAAAGGAAGCCAACTTGATAATAAAAGAAAAGAGGGATGAAAGAGATGACGACAATAACAAAAAAAATTAGACCTAATTCTGATCTGAATAACACTAAAAATAAACCAGATTCGAAATTAAGATAAATCGGATATAATTTATTAAATTATGTTTGGTTTATACAAACCAAGATTTCTGTCAAAAAGTCTGCCACCACGTAAAATAAAAAGTCTACCAACCATTTTAAGTCGGATATATAAATCTGTCATAAAAAAACAAGTCGTACATAAGAAAATAAGTCGGTATATACGAAAATAAGTTGACCACAAAAATCGATCATTTGTAACAAATCTGCCACTTCATTCGCCAGACATATTCTTAAAAATCTGTTTTCTATCCAAATCGTACAATTAACTCTATCGTGGTAATAAATCTGACGTTTCTAAGTAAGTCTGACACCACTTTAACGATAGATTTATTTTTCTAAACAGATTTTATAAACAGATTTATTACTCGATAGATTTATTTTTTTGAAAATAAATCTGCCGACGACCAAATGGTAAGGGTACTTTGGTAATATTTTATTTTTGTTATAACTATGGATAAGGGCAATTTCGACCAGAAAAATATTCTAATAATTTTTGAAAAATATGAGTCATTCTAGTAATAACACAATTAATTTGAGTCATTTAAGTAAACTTCCCTTTTTTAAATGATTATAAATTATTGAAGCCACTAAACATTTCACATTAAAAAAAATCGTTAGTGTAAAATTTGTTACATAAATATGTAAATAATCATAAAATCATATGAGTAGAAACCTCATTTAATAAATATCCATATTAAAAGTATATTATATATCTATGTTAATATCATTTAAATTTAATTATATATCATATACGATAGAAAACATTGATTGTTTTGATTTATTTACCCTGCAATGATTGCGAATAAACAAGAGCGGTCATTTGATTTATATGCGCATGCCAATTTATTACATAATAGTAACTGATTTCTTAGTTATTTAATATATAATTATTATTTTATTATTTCATAATATGCAGAAAAACATAAAATAAGTAGTAAATATAAAAATATTTATTCTGCACAAGGTGCGGATCTTAACCTAGGTATGTAGCTGTTTAATAATTTACAATTTAAACATTTTCTAAATCTCAGGCCAAAACAAAATAACAAAATGAGAATAAACTCAAAAATCAATATTTATTTCGAGGAATAACCAAAATAAAAAAACAACACAAAACTGAGAAAAATATTGAAGATAGATAGAATTGGCACGTGAACGTAAACTTCTCATAACCATAACTTTTAAATTGCTAAATCATGATATAAAACCGAGCTGAAATAGTTTCATTTTAACTAAATAGTAGGACTGAGATTCTTCGGCCTAACCGTTAGGTTCTTATATGATAAGTGATTTTTGACTTAAATTTTTTTTTTAAATGGGATCAGCTCATGAGTAAAAAATTATGTAATTAACAAAAAAAAAATTAAAAGGTTTAAGAGCCTAAAATATTAATTCGATCAAGAATATAAATTTTATGTTTCTATACGATATTTTTTAAATAATTTTCATATAAATTCACTTTGCGCAAAGCGCACCACATCACCATATTATATTTCTCAGCCAACCATGATAGATATTTTTTATGAAAAGATGCTTGTATTAACAAATCCAATGGTGGGAGTTATTGTTGAAACTTACCTTTTAAACCTACTTTTCTCTCCAGTCAAATATGGTCCAACAGATCGATTTATGAATGTGAAGGGATGTATGTATTTGTGTCTATAAATTTTGTTTTATTTAAAAGAGATATAAAATTTCTAAAAGATGCAAAAGGTTAAATCCTCCACTTCTCTTCACTGTGGTGATTATGCCTTTTATCATCCCTTTTGATTTGTGCTTACTACTATTTTTATTTCAATGCTCCCCACTTCGTTTCTAGAGGTCGCTATTAGCCTATTACCTTCTTATTCCACCTCCCATTTGCTTTGGTTCATAGTTGTATATGCTATAATATTGAATTCTAAAAAAGATTTCTTCGTATTTAATTGCAAGTAAATTATTATTTTTAAAAAAAATTATCTTGCCAGTGCCTTTTTATCATTTGTTTTCAGAAAAAGGCAAAAATATCAAAAATGTTAATTAATAAAATATAATTTTCTAAGATGAATTATTTTTATAAGAGAAATTTCAGATCCAAGCGTCCTACTTTCACATAAAAATATAATACGACGGTGAACTTAGGGTCTGACTGGTTCAAACGCAGCGGTTGCGGTTGCGGTTGCGGGAGTTTGTGGATGCGGACGGTTGCGGTTTCTAGCGGTTTTAAGAGATTTGTACGACTGGTACTGCGATTAAAAATTGGTGCGTTTGCGGGTGACTTATGACTGGTAAACTACCAAATGCGGTAACAGTCAAAAAATAAATTAACAATATTTACATTTAATATAATTATAAAAATATCAAAATTATAAAATTATAATAAATATAAAATTTATATTTAGAAAGTTATAATTTTAATTTTTGAAAATTTCTTGAAATTGTTTTTATTATAAAATTTTATAATATTAATTAAAATATAATAGATATATTTTAATATTTTCATAATTTCAATTTTAAATTTTTTATTAAATATTTTTACTTTTGTATATATATTGTTTAAAAAAAAAAAAAATTTTACCCTCTCGCAACCGCCCGCAACCGCAAACGCTAGCTGGAGCCAGGTTTTGGATTTATGAGATTCGAAGCGGTTTAGAACGATTTGAGTGATTGTTGCAAACCGCTGACAACCGCTACCAACCGCAAAAGCTGTGTTTGCGGATGGTAGCGGGAAAACCAGTCGCCCCCTTAGTCATGTTATAAGAGTAACATGTCTTGGTTAGAACAATATGAAATATGCTTGAGAAAATATGCTAAATTGTTAGGCTTTCATTCCTAGGAAAGTTAAAAACACTCGGTTTATTTCTCTCTAAAGTTATATACGTTTACTCTGGCGAGTTTCAGTTGCATGAAAAGGAATGTAATATTAAAAAAAAATGTGTTATTGATTTGGTCGCTATAATGATAATTTGATGGTGATCTGACAAAATTTGATTGGTTCGTCTATCCTTCCTTTTTCTTCTTTTTAATGAATGGTTCGTCTAAGCCTTCATATTGGTGTTGGTGAAGTGTTTTCAGTTGGTTCTTCATCTGGCCTAAATCCAAACCGATGTTTGCAATCTTCAGGTGAAGTTCAAAACTTGGGAGCACAATCGGGAGAAAACGTTCCAACGGTTAATAAGACCATCTCATAGTGATCGTCTGTACAGTTTAATTCTCCATTAAGTGAAAGGTATAATATCAAAAGGGGGAAATGCTATTACAATGTACTTACTATTTTTAGTATTTGGACGTCAACATGGGATCTTGGATGTCTATGATTATGAAAATTTAATAATTGCCATTTACTAATAGAATGTTATGTTTAATTGGAGTCTACACAACAAGATGTTTCTTTGTCCACATTACATTTTGGTTTGCGTACCACACACGTCTGCAGAATATATATATATAGTAGTCTTCATGATCTTCAGTCTAGATCCAAGTCAATGCTTACTCATGAGGCCATGTAATGTCATTGTACATAGTAATTAAGCTTAGCTACCTTAACCATCAATTACAGAATGACAAAACAATAAACACAAGTCTAATCATTTTTAATACTGACATGTTCAAAGATCATAAAGATTGAAAAAGACTTATCAACACAAGTTTCTAAAACACGGCCGATTTGGACGTTTACTAGACGTTTAAACGCTAACCGGCAAGGAACCGTGGTGTTTTGCACTAAATCATCCAAGAAATCAGATTTCATACCAAAAATCAACCTTTTCCTAAGTTAGAAGCTTAAAATCATGTGCTAAGTTCAAGATCAAAACGGCCAAGAATCACGTAAAAATCAGATACGAAGAATTAAGGTTTCTGACCTAAAAAGACAACATTATTTTCATGTTCATTAAAGAAAAAAGGAATAAAATAGCCAAACCAAATGCTGCATAGGTCGAACCCATGGCCTCTATAAGCATATACGCTTACTCAAACCCGCTAGACTATGCCATATCTTAATTTTCTCCATACAAATAATAATATATATATAGTAAAACTGTATAAAATAAATCTCTGGTTAATCTTCAATTTTTTTTCCAATTTGCTAAGTGCAGACCAGACGCACGTGTTGCGCATAACACAATTCTGAACATCTGGATCCATTTGGTAAGTTGGGTCGGGTTAACAACACTAGGGACATGTGTCCCGTTTTTTTTAACACACTTGCCACACAGTAGCTCTAGCGAGCCTTCATCACTTCCCTGTTCTGCGGAGACGGCGAGTCCAGTGGCCAACTTCAGCCCATCAAGCATATAGTTTCCTGCCCAACATGGTCTTGCACGTGAGGAACTCGTGAGAGATGTAACCTGATAAGTTTTTTGGACTTCCAATTTAAAATCAATTGACAATGAGTGGATCGGCTCTAACCCTTTATATAGTAGTTAATTAATTCTTATATTTCCGATGTGGGATGTTTCTCATCAATACCCTCCCTCACGCTCAGACATCTAGGTCTGAAGCGTGAACAATGTGGGAATAACATTCACAGAAGGCCCAACATCAGTATAGTAGTAGTTGTTGTAGTAAATTAGGTCAAAGGATCTTATCGCTATGATATCATGATAAGTTTTTTGGGCTTCCAACTTAAAACCAATTGGCGATTAGTGGATTGACTCTAACTCTTTATATATTATTTAATGTCCCATTACTTTTCCAATGTGGGATACATATCCCTTAATACCCCTCTTCGAGATGATAGCTCTTATCGGCCAATTATGGGCTTTCAACTTAAAACCAATTGGTAATTAGTGGATTGGTCCAAGTCCTTTATATATTATTCAAGTCTCTTTTATATTTTCGATGTGAGATCTTCTCTCCAATACCCTCCCTCGAGATAATGGTGCGTATAACCATTAATCTCGCATAATCTATCATACCCCCTCCGAAATCCCAGACTATGCAATTTTCGATGTGGAAGCACCGTAGCCTAGTGGTTATGGTTTAAAGGCTTCTACACCCAGGTCTGGGGTTCAAATCCCAGACTATGCAATTTCTTGCAGATTGCACAGGAAATCCAGGTTTCAATTCCCGGAGCAAGCGATTTATTCAACAATTATGCGATTACGGAAGAAAGGCTTACAAGAGTTTCTCAACATGGTGCAAGTAAATCCGGTCAGGCGTGATCTTCATAGGACGGCTCAAATGAGGCAGTTAGGCGTAGATCCTCATAAGGCAGGTAGTATTGTCGGTAATCGAATCGTCTTTGTAATCTTTCTCATAATTGTAATATCTAAATAAATCCCCGACAAAAAAAAAAAATCTATCATACCCCCTCCGAAATCATCCTTTTTTTTTCTAGCAATTTCGGTGGAACTGAGCCTTCTATGGGCCATCAGCTAATGAGATGATCAGGCCACTGTCCGGACCGAATTAATGGGTTAGGGTATTGGGCCGGCTCTGATACCATGATAACTTTCTTGGGTTTCTAATTTAAAACCAATTGACAATGAATGAATTGGTTCTAACCCTTTATATAATAATAAATTAATTCTTATATTTCTGATGTGGGATGTTTCTTATCAATTTACTGAAAGCCAGTTCGATGCAGTCGGAGTAGTGGCACTTAGATCAAAACCAAAAACCAAAATTACTCTATGTTGTCAGCTTGCGTTTTCTTGACGCGCCATGCGTCGGAAATATATGCGCATGATAGTTTTGACTTATTTAGTGTTGTGTTTAGAGCATCATTAACCCAAAACCCCACTTTGGGTCTCTTAATAATTTTTAAATGTTAAATGTTACTTAAGAGACCTAGTTAAGAAACATCAATATTTTTGTGCTACAATGGGAGTCTCTTAAAAAAAAATTAAACATTTTGATTATTGTATCAATGGAAGTCATTCCTATTCTCAAAAACAAAATCGGTTGCAAAGCTTATTATGCGTTTGATACTTAACAGTTGAGTTTCGGTGGAAAAACAAAAGGGATCAGAGTAATATAACTCACTTTTAACGGGTTTACTTTGTGCATTAAAATTGACTCCAATGGTATAAGCTCAGACCGAAAGCGAGGAACAGCTAGGATGGATGTCATCCGGAAGCAGAGCACATACATGATCGCCTGTGTTCACAGAACATGATCTAAGCAAATGATTAGTGTATAATATTGTGTCTGGTAGAGCTTGGGATTGAAAGCAGTATATACCAATGTCCATCAGCTTAACCGCAAATTTCACACCACAGTTTTCAGGATCGAGTGAACATGCATAGAACATCAGAAACTGCAGATGAATTGCAAAAAGTGAGTCTAAAACATGAGACATGTCATGTAAGGGCCGTGATTTATAGCTGTGTAGCCTACCTGCGAAACTTTTGTTTTGTGTATATCCATAATGTAGTTCTCAAATGCCTCGAAGAGCTTTTCAAACACCTATCCAAAACCATTAAAAACAGATCAGCAATGATAAATTCATGAGCAGGTACGTGAAGGAAACCTTTAATCAACCTCAAAGAAGCTCAGCATTGATCAATATATCGATTACTGCTATAATAAAGTTTGAGTTTTTAACAGTTACTTGAGCGAGTGGAGATCAGAGATGCTTCTTGGGAAGCTTGAGCTTTCCGGATTCTGCAGCGGGCATGGTGATGTAGATGCAGAAGAGACCAGAGGAGAAGACGAGGAAGACGCTGAGAGGGAACCGGTCGAGCTTTGATCGCTTTCCACAGGGGAAATCGTCGTCGTCGTCTGATATCGCTCCGAGCTCTTCGTCTCTGATTAGCTTTCCTGTCGGAACCGTCACCGAATGCAACATCGGAAGTTTCACGACAAGCTTAATCCATCTGCAATGATTCGATTTTTTGAAGATTCAGAGAGTGTTAGATTCAGATTTAGAAAGAAATCAATCAGATTATTATTTTTGTTCTTCAGATTGACGTAGACAATGGCTCTTACAGAGTAATCAACTCCCCTTCCTCTTTTCCGGTAAGCAGAAGACGAAACAAGATACGTTTCTTCTTTCTCTTAATTAGGAGACGTCTGTAAGGTTTATTTCTATTTTTCATTTTTTTTAAAATCCTAAATAGGTTAAGAGACCCATCTAAGAGACAGGGATAATCCTGCTCTTAGATTATGCTATATGGTTTGTTGGATCAAGGATATAATGATCAATCCACAAAAGAAAGGTGTACAAACGTCAATTCAAACATTTAACCGGAGAAAAGCTTCAGATGCAGTTGCCGGAGGAGATAAATCTGTACGTAGCGGTGAATCTGGTGATGGCATAAACACTACACCGTAAAGGATCAGTGAATAGCTTGGGGTCCGCCAGTGCCGGTTCTGAGATTTTGGAGACGCATACAAATTTTTTTTAATATAATAATATACATTAAATAATTATATTAAATTTTATTTATTATAATATTTACATTTCATAAAAACATAACCAATTGAAATGTATATATTTATACATTTAAATGTTACATTAATTAATATTATAGTTTTTCTTACATAAAAACTTTTAATTTAATGTATTAATATTTTTAATAAAAAAAATAAAAAGTAAGCAAAAAAAAAACTTTTAATTGATTTTTTAAAATTATGGGCCTCACAAATTTGTGGACCTCATACCAATGTTATGCATACCCCCACATGCCTGGCGCTGGGACCAACGGTAGAAAAGATGTCACTGTCGGGATCGAGAGAGAGAGTAAGAAAAAAATGCCTAACTGAAAAAAAAATCTAATTAAATTTTATTTGGGCCTCTTATTAAAGGATCTATAACGTTTTTTTAAGACTAATAAGATTTGCATATGTCGACATAAAAAAGGAATTTGGATTTTCATATTTGACATGTTTCGTCCAGTTTATAAATTACTAGTATTACCTTCCCTGCCATGCACGGGCACTATTATTTATATATATATACATATCTTTTATTTTATTTTGAATTATGTAACAAATATATAATTTACAACGAAAATAAATGTTCTTTTGAGAGTTATTAATCGTATATTTCAAACAAAAAAAGTTTACGAGGTTGATTATTTGTAGTTTTTGGATTAGTTTTTGGTTTTTATTTTTTCAAAATCCAATTTTCATCCCATCAAGATTTTCAAAGAATAGATTTTCTAAAATGTAGGGAAAACTAGTTTTTTCAAATAACTGTTTTCTTAACATAAAAACCAAAAACAAGTTTTAGGTGATGATTGTTTTAATGGTTTTTGGATTTTAGTTTTTAGTTTTTGGATTTTTGTTTTTAGATTTTGGATTTTAGTTTTTAGTTTTTGGTTTTTGATTTTGCAGTAGCTTTTATTTTTTTGAAAATTATGAATGGTTGCTTTAGATTTTGGTTTTTGGTTTTTGATTTTAATATAAAAATATTATTAACACTTTCCTCTAAAATAACAAAATATAAAATATTATCATCAAAATACACATAAACTTATTTGATAAAATTATTTCAAAACAGAAACTATAAATACAAATAAAACTATCATAAATCTATATAAATGCAAAAAAAATTTCACAAACATCATTGTAGAATTTAGATTTATAAAAACCTAAATGGTAATTTTTTTTGTTTTTGAATTTAATATATAATTATTATTATTAAAAAAAATTGATTTCTACATATTTTTTATTTATTTATATTTTTAATTAATTTTATTTTGTTGAAATTTTTTAAAATATTATTGATATGTACAAATGGTGATGATTGTTTGGATGATTTTTATTTTGTAATTTTAGAATTTAAATTTACATGATAGACAAAAATAATTTTGTTTATTTTTTCTTAGTGATTCTTACTATTTTTTGGAATAGTTATCACTAATGTATTTTTATTGTTTATACTATATTGATGCATAGATATAGATATATTAATAATTCAGCAAAAAGAAAGAAAAAAAAGAAAACAAATCACGTACATTGCTTAAGGAATCCAAGAAAATGTAGTTTTTAGTTTTTGCTAAGAAGTAGGTAGTTCTTTCAAAATCTAGTTTTCCTAAAATTTAGGAAATCTATTTTTCAAAAATCTTGATTGGCAAAAAAGTAGCTTTTAAAAAATCAAAAACCAAAAACTATTTTAGAAACTACAAACAATCAATATCTTAATCAGTTTTCACTACTCATTTTCGTTGGTTTTTCAATTTTCTTTTTTTTTCTATATTTATCCATTAATATAGGGAAAATAAAGAAAAGTACTAATTATTATAAAAATAAGGATTACTAATCTTTGTGTTTATCATGAGACAGTGCGCGTCTACTATTATATTCGTAGGCTGTCAAGATAAAGTAAATTTTAAATTTGATTATTTGAAATAAATAGGAGATACGTGTTTGGTTAGCAGAGTATATACATAAGCATCAATTTTATATCTATGCTAATTAAAATGTAATAGAATTATTACAGTGTGTGAATGATATTCTATCTAATAGTACATCATTTTCTTTACAATCTTGATAGCTAACTCATACAATTGTAAACTTATGAATAAATAAATTTAATAATTCAAAGTTAACTATTAAAATAATATGTAAGTATTACTGTTGATAAATTTTTGTATTATTTAGGAAGATTAGGTTTCACCATTTTACTATTTCATGTCTATAAACTATAAGACTTTATTACCAATATAATACTTTTATATAAGAACATTTAAAAAAAAAACTTGTCAATAAATAAAATTAATTATTCAAAAATTATTTTATGTAAAATTAAGTCAAGTTCTTAAAAATAATAGACACATTTTAAAATTAAATAAATTACTAATCAAAAATCTAGAGAAAACAAAAAATACAGAAAACTATTCAAGTTTTTAAAAAAACTAAAAGCTACTGCAAAATCAAAAACCAAAAACTAAAATCCAAAAACTAGAAATTAAAATCTAGAAACCAAAAACCAAAAACCAAAATCTAAAATCTAAGAGGTTGATTGTTTGTAGTTTTTGCTTTAGTTTTTGGTTTTTGTTTTTGCAAAAACCATTTTTCATCCAATCAAGTTTTAGTTTTTAGTTTTTAGTTTTTGTTTTTGTAGAAACCATTTGATTTGCCAATCAAGATTTTTAATAAATAGATTTCCTAAAATTTAGGGAAACTAGTTTTTGAAAAGTTTAACCAATTTGTGAAGAAAAACCAAAAACCAACTTTTGTGAGCATTTAAAAGAAAAAACGAATTTTGATTTTTTTTTGGAAAGAAATTTAATTAATTAATAAATAATATTTTCATAAAGATAAATAATCATACAAATGTAACTTATTTGTGTTTAATATCTGTAAAATAAATTTATATAGTTTATAAATAATATTAATTAATTTTAAAACTTAGTTATTAATTTCTCTATATAAAATAATAGAATAATTTTAATAATTACTAGTCACATTAAAAATAACTAAAATTATAAAAACATAATATGTTTTAGTAATACAATATATTGTATTAGTCATGAAAAATAAAAATAGCCATTCAATTTTAAGAAAATGTAAATAATTTATATGAGAAATTTTATAATTAGTTTCAAAATTTTAAGTATTTTTATTTTTATATAATTTATAATATTTAAAAAAACTATTGCTATATACGTTTATAAAATTAAAAATAATTTATATAAGAAAAATTTCTAAGTAGTTTCAAACTTTTAAATATTTTTATTTTTTTGCAATTTATATAAATTTTATGATAAATATTTTATTATAATATAATTTTTAATAAAACTATAATAATTAAAATATGTTATTATATTTTAATTTAAAATAATTATCACAATATTTTGATAATTTTAATTGTAAATATAAATATTTATTTCTATTTTGTTGTATTATTTCAAAGTAACTCATTAATTAATTTTTGCAAAAATAAAAAAAAATACTGCAAAACCAAAAACCAAAATCTAAATCTAAAAACCAAAACCTGAAAACCAAAAACCAAAATATAAAAACCAAAAACTAAAATCTAAAAACCAAAAACTAAAACTAAAAACTACTGAAACAATCATCACCTAAGTAAACAATCATCACCTATATCTTATAAACATCCAATATGGATCCAAAATGCATGTAACATATTGATCACTTAACTTCAATAAATACGAAAATTGAGGGGAAACATATATATGGCAGAAGTAAAATTTTAAAATATTAACTTTACTTTTTAGATAACTGACGTCTTTTCTCTCTTATATATATTTATGTTTTTCATCTTGCATTTTTGTTTCCAAATTCATTTTCAATGCTATGTTTATCTTAAGTTTTTGTCTATGAGAAAGCTACAAAATGTATGTTAATCCAAAAATAATATCACTAATATAAAAATAAGAAAGGCCCACCTTAAATTAGGTCTTGATATAAAAGTAGACATGAGTCCTTTTCGTTCTTCTACCACTCAAGTCTCAAATTGAACTCGGTCTTGTATGTGTGCGTCAGGTGAACTTCTTACTTTATTTACTTGAATTGCTACCACCACACAAAAAATAATCATGTTCAGCAAATTGAAAACCAAATTAGTCCATTTTCGAAACATAATACCCTTTTTCTTAACACCCGAAACATAGTACTTTTTACTGCAGAAAAGTACGTAACATGTGCCTTTTGATGGTCTTTAGTGTTATTGTGAACTGTGATAGGCATTGCGTAGTCTATCCTTTGCAAAACAACAAAGGAAGATAAATTGGTTTAAAGAAAACAAAGGAAGATAAAAGATCTATAAAAGAAAAAAAATTAAAAATGTCATAAAACATTTGAGAAAAGAAAAAGAGAACAAAGAAAACGTAAATACCTTGTATGGTTGACATTTGAGTCATAAAGACTTCGAGTGTTTTGAGTCTTACTGTCAAGAAACTTAATTTTCATTTGTCAATTTCGTAGGAAGCTTTGCAGCAGAAATTTCGTTTTTCTTTTTCTTCTTGAGTGAAACAAAAATCTCACTGCGACTATTGTCATGCAACTGTTTACCAAGATAATAGAATTGTAGACTCCGGAGTGTTGATACGATCGCTAGAGCTCAGAATTTATCGATCTATGTTAAAACTGACATTTCATCAGACTTTCAGAAAGAGAAAATCAGTGGAACCATTTCAAATAATTTAGGAAAATGCATTAGAGATGATTTTTATAGCATCGTTGAGTAAACTCTCTTATATTAACCAAGAGCTCGTAGCTTGGTGGTAAAGGAGGTACAGCTGTACTGCCCGCCACCCGGATTCGAGTCTTGGCCACAACGGATTTAACATCCCTTCCGTTGGGGCGCTGGACCTTTTTCGGGGAATAGTTGGGAATGTGGCTGCCCAGATACCAGAGTTATCAAAAAAAAAAACTCTCTTATATCAAAGAAAAATAACTGTTTTAAGAACGTGCGGAGATCATGGTGTATGAGAAATAGTAAGGATTTTAATTTATACCAAAAAGAAGAAAAGAAAATTAGTGTTGCCTTTAGGAGATGAAGAAAACATATCAAATATATAAACTAACGTAAATAATTCTAGTGTTGCATTAATTTAGGATCTGCTGAAAATTTTAGGTTAAAATTAGGGATATGCTGATTTATTTTGAACTAATGATTTAGAATCTGCTCAAGTTTCACCCCTAATTTATTTTGAGAAAAATAAGGAAGTTGGTTGTGACATATTTTGACCCCAGAAAAAAAGGAAGATGAAAAGAAAAATTCAATTTTTTTTTGCTAAATGTTTAATTTTCATTTGCTAGACGACTTGCGCTTTATTATATAAGAGAATATTTTTATTTAACAATTGATTTGTTAATTAACTTACGGCCAGTGTTGTTCATAACTTTTTTGTTATATTTTATGTAACTTCTTTACACTTGTTTTTTTAACACCTTCTCCACACTAATATTAATAAAATTCATTTTGACGAAAAACAAATATTTAGTACACTTTTATGTACTTAATACTCCCTCTATTTCTAAAAGAGTGTTATTTTACATTTTTCTTGATACAAAAAATGTCATTTTAAGATTTTAATGCAATTTTCAGTTTAATATTAATTATAAATGCATTGATTTTATAAATAATTTCATATGTATTAAATACTATTGGTTCAATATGTGTAATATTAATTATGGGCATTTAATTGGTTAAATATTATAAGCAGTCTTGATAAATCTACTTATAAAGGTTGTTTGGACCTTTTTTTTTTCTGGTCTTCTTTATATATTATATGTTATTCCTATTTAATCTCACTTTGTTATCAGCAAAATAAATATTATTAATTGGGCTTTGGGCATTTAACTTTAAAAGATAATTTAACTGATACAACCCATTCAGAAAAGAAAATTATAAATCCAATTAACTTTTGTTACAGAAAAAAAAAATTAACCAAATTAACTTTAGACCCCTTTTTTACAAAATCCCAAATTATGAAGTCCATTTTATACATAAATACATATAAATGTAACATTATTTAAATTGTATGGATTTCTAATAATAAAATATCTGTCACAAACTGATTTTTTTTTTAAAAAAAAAATTGATAATAGTTTGATAGAAAATTAAAAAAGGAAAAAAAAATACTTGCTTCACTATTTTGGTAGATTGATAATTAATATATTTATAAATAAACTTAACAATATTTGTTAAAAGAAATTTCTGATACAAGTCAAATATATATAAATATATCAAAAATTTATAAAACAAAAAACAAATTATATTTATTCTCAATGGGTTAATAACGGTCTTTTTGATTTTCAGATACTTTTACTATATTCATTTTATTATATTATATTCCACGATATATGAGTTACTAGATCTTACGGTTCGACCACAAGTTTGATTCAGATATGAAAACTTAATGAAAACATTGTACCCGACTGAAATAATAATAATAAAACAACTTTAAATATTTTAGATATCTAATAATAAACATAAAGTCATTTAATATTTGAGTTTACGGTCACCAAAAAAATATCCGCGCTTCTTAAGCGCGGATCAACATCTAGTAAAAACATAAATATATTTCAACTACTTTTTTAATGTGTGAAAAATGTCAAAATGACGTTTTTAATGAAACATGAGGAATATTTTATATGGCACTGCCTTTTAATTGCTTTGGCCAATTAGTATTTATCGTTGAGCAATTTTATTTTCCTAATTTTCAGCATTCTATTAATTACTCCCGCATCCAAGCGCTTACTTTTGTTTCATTCTTGATTGCACCGCCTTTTTATTGCATTTGGCCTAATAAAGTAGTACTTCATCCGTTTCATTTTATTTATCGTTCTAGGTTTATGCACACGGATTAAGAAAACATATGATTTTGTATATTTCCAAAATTAAAACACAATTACTTATACATCTAACCATTTTTGAACCAATAGAAATATAAAGTGGAGAATCTTCTTAATAAATTTTTCATTGAAACACTAAAACGATACTTATTTTGAAACAAACTTTTTCCCTAGAACAACAATTAAATCGAAAAGGAGAGAGTATAAGCTTAACCAATTTTATGTATAGACAGAAAATAGTGAAGTAATTTAATGTTTTGAATATATGATTAGTTATATTTTTTCATACAAGAGATACTTAGTTAATCTTGAGACTGAAACGAGTAAACTACACATTCAGCATTTGTTATAAAAAAAATAAAAATAAATATTTTTAATGATAAAAGAAAAATAATAAGCAAACAAAGAAAGAATGGAGAAAACCAATAGGACCCTAAAATACTCCGTAGTTATTAATAGACCCAAGAGATTGTCGGACATAAGAGAGTCACTAACAACCATGTTCTGGGATGACATGTAGCGATTTCTAATTGAAGGAGGAGCAAACATAACTGGTCTGTATTTATTAAATACTATTTGCGTTTAGGACGTCTAGGTTGGAAAATAAATGATGGCCTTTTTTGTTCAAACCGCAATAAATTCATCATCTAACTCGCACATGGTTGGGTGCGGATACCACACGTCTAAGACTTAGACCGCAGCCCGCGGGACGGCTTGTAAGGGACTGTGCAATTAGGCGGTACGGGATTGGGCCGACTTTCTTTAGACCGCAGTCCGCGCGGGATGGGACCGCCTGGACCCGCGAGATACTGAGCCCGCGGCGGGTCGGGATGGGACGGGACGGTCCAACCTCTTTGACCTTTAGACTCTAAGTTATTAAACTACAGTAACTTAGCCAGGACTTAAGTTTCATAAGTGATTTGATTTTATTGTTTAATCGTTCATACAATTCAGTAGAGTTAAATTTAAGATTCTGACATACTTCTTCCATTTTCTTATATATGATGTTTTAGAGGAATTTTTTTGTTCCAAATTATTTGACGTTTTCAATTTTCTATGTAAAATTTATCACTAATTAATGCTAGATGATCAATGATATTATAGTTTCTATTTTATTATTGGTTAAATTGTGGTTAGGTAAACAATTAGTGATATTTTTGTTTAGAAACTTAATCTATGTGCACAATCTTAAAGCGTCATATATAAAAAAATGGAGGGAATACTAACTATTTCAATAAACTTAAAAATCTATAAGAGAAAAAAAGATAGGTATTTCAGTAGTGTCAGTAAGTTTACTTGTTTACCAATTGTAAGGAAATTATCATTGCCTATGTAAGGTACAATGATCGATTTTAACTTAATAGTACCTTTTGCGTAGTCGGCAAGTTAATAGCTCATTACATAACAAAAGGTTAAGCAATAAGAACAAGACATGTATAATTTACTTTTATATCAAAAAATGTATTAACAACGTTTTTGATCTGCAAGGCACCTATACGCCGGAACAAGCAGGAGTACGCAGGTTTTGCTGTCATTTGTGAATTGTGATAAACAAATTTGGGACTTACGAAAAATATGATAATTATTACAGAACATTTGGCTCGTATATAAGTTAATTACTCTATTATTTCCAAACATGGATCACAAGTCAGTTAGGTTTCCCTCGTAAAATATCCAAATATGGCTTAGTTATATTAGTTAATGAAGTAACTATCATCCCATGAATTGTAAGTTATATTACATCAGTTGATAAAAAAAAGAGAAGTTATATTACATCCGCATGACTTATTCATCAACTACGAAGCATTAGTATTTGAACTAAGCTATAAAACTTACAGTTTTGTGAGGCACTTGAATAGAATTATGTGGAATTTTTATTTAAAACACAAAATGAAAAGATTCTGACTATAAGTAGACATAAAATGACGTAGGTAGAACTAACTAACTGTCACGAGATTGAGAAATCGTTAATGTCAGGAAGTCTATGGTAACTTGGGTGAAACGGTAAAGTCTACTTGGTAGATTTGAGTAAAATACTCGTGTTCTTAATATTTTCCACTGTATAAATCAAGGAGATAATATATGTATTGTATGGTTTTTGAAAGTAAAGTCTACTTGGTAGATTTGAGTAAAACACTCGTATTCTTAATATTTTCGCTGTATAAATCAAGGAGATAATATATCTATTATATGGTTTGCTAGGAGAAAACATGTGGAGAGGAAATCGCAAAAGGATTTAGGAATTGAATGCAGTTAGTACTCCCTCCGTTTTTTTATATTTGACGTTTTAGAAGAATTTTTTTGTTCCAAATTATTAGACGTTTTCAATTTTCTATGTAAAATTTATTACTAATTAATGATAGATGACCAATGATATTATAGTTTCTATTTTGTTATTGGTTAAATTGTAGTTAGGTAAACAATTAATGATGTTTTTGTTTAGAAAATTAAATGTTTCTTAATCTATGTGCACAATCCTAAAGAGTCATGTATAAAAAAACGGAGGGAGTAGTTGTTAGTGGTTGGAGTAAGTTCTTTTTTGTAACAATTGGTTGGAGTAAGTTATTGCAAAGATTAAAGTAGATGATTAAGTGTTGCTATATAAGCGACCATAGTGCGGAAATGTTTTCGTCATCGGGAAGTGAACACTGCATAGAACAAGCAAACTAAAAAGCAGGAAGACATGGGGCGTCTAGTTAATGGAGCTACTCTATTGGCTTTATTATGTTTTCATGTTTTCGCTGTGAATGTTACTGCCAGAAATGGTGTGAGTTCTAGCAAAGATGAAGAGGAAAAAACGTTAATTGGAGGCGGCAAGGGTGGTGGCTTTGGCGGTGGTTTTGGAGGAGGATCTGGCGGTGGAATAGGAGCAGGCGGTGGTTTTGGAGGCGGCGGTGGCGCTGGTGGAGGTGGAGGAGGTTTTGGTGGTGGACAGGGGGGAGGTGTCGGAGTCGGTGGTGGCTTTGGTAAGGGTGGTGGGGTTGGCGGTGGTTTTGGAGGTGGACACGGTGGAGGAGTTGGTGGTGGTGCTGGAGCAGGTGGTGGGTTTGGAAAAGGCGGAGGGATCGGAAAGGGTGGCGGGGTTGGCGGCGGAGCTGGTGGTGGAATAGGCAAAGGCGGTGGTCTTGGTGGTGGAATTGGCAAAGGTGGAGGAGTTGGTGGCGGGATTGGAAAAGGTGGAGGTATTGGTGGCGGTATAGGCAAAGGTGGAGGATTTGGCGGTGGTTATGGTAAAGGAGGAGGTATTGGTGGTGGTATCGGAAAAGGCAGAGGAGTTGGAGGTGGTATTGGCAAAGGCGGAGAAGTTGGGGGTGGTATTGGTAAAGGCGGAGGTATTGGCGGTGGTATCGGCAAAGGCGGTGGAGTTGGTGGTGGTATCGGCAAAGGTGGAGGAGTTGGTGGTGGTTTCGGCAAAGGTGGAGGAGTTGGCGGTGGAATTGGGAAAGGGGGAGGTATCGGCGGTGGCATTGGAAAAGGTGGTGGAATTGGCAAAGGAAGAGGCATTAGAGGCGGAAATGGCAAAGGTGGAGGTATCGGCGATGGCGGCTTTGGGAAAGGGGGAGGTATAGGCAAAGGCGGAGGCATTGGTGGCGGTATTGGAAAAGGAGGAGGAATTGGTGGCGGCATAGGCAAAGGCGGAGGCATTGGAGGTGGAGGAGGCTTTGGCGGTGGAGGTGGATTTGGCAAAGGCGGGGGAATCGGTGGTGGAATAGGCAAAGGCGGAGGATTTGGTGGCGGGGGTGGATTTGGGAAAGGAGGGGGTTTTGGTGGAGGTGGTGGATTTGGTAAGGGCGGAGGATTTGGCGGTGGAGGCTTTGGAGGCGGAGGTGGAGGTGGAGGTGGAGGTGGAGGGGGTGGTGGAATCGGACATCACTAAGCTGAAACACATTACGTTGTATTGAATGCATGCCTCACGTACACTTGGTTTGATAGTGAGAGTAAAATATGAACAAATCAAAAATAATAATCTTTATAATATTATTGAACAAAAAATTATTCGATGAAATATCAATGTGATTCTCGCCGTCAAGGTCCTCCATTATTTAAACTAAAGCTGCTGCTGTAAGAAAGAGTGACGGTCAAATGAATATTTCGAAGAACTACCTATCTTTTCTGCTTCAAAATATTATCAAATTATTTTCAACTTTCAATAGTATCAAAACTGACAATCTAACATCAATCCATGATATATATAACACAAGTAGAGCGTTAAAATATTTGACAGTTGCTGTTATGAATTGGTATATAGACTATTTTCATTTAAGAAATAACCAGCTAAGATACTACATGAATGAACTTGTCATTTACTCTTGCTTAAATATATCCATATAGCAAATTTAATATCGTTTTAGGAACCAATGAACTGTGGCGGCGATCAAGCTTAAACCGGATCATGTGGTCTTGCTTCTTGCATTAAACAACAATGAACTTATCGATCTGAAATTATTTGTTAAAGACTTGATTTGTAGAAGTCATAAATAAAATGTTTCGTCCCACACGCTTTAGTTTCTAAGCTTATTTCTATATAAGTTAGCCGGATATGAGTGGATGTAATGTTGCTTCAACATATCCCCATCTTTAGATTAAAATTACTTTGTGCAAGAAACACGAAGGTACTTTTCTTGGTTACATGATTAATTCTTCATTGAATCATTCTATAGTCGGTTTTGTCCAAGAATAGGAAAAAGCATAAAATGAGAGTGGCGGTGATCGGAGGTGGGATAAGTGGGTTGGGAAGTTCTTACGTTCTTGCAAAAGAATATGGAATCGAGGAAGTGGTGTTGTTCGAAAAGGAGGAGTCTTTAGGAGGTCATGCTAAAACGGTGCGTTTTGATGGCGTTGACATCGACATTGGATTCATAGTCTTCAATACTGTACGTACGCTTGTTATAATTAGCTCTGCCTTACTCTTTGGAATTGTTATAAAACGAAATCATTTTGGCCACCCAAAGTTTTCTTTTGTTTGTATGTTTGTCAGCACCTCCGATGGAGGATTTTAAACAAGAATCCTTAGCAACATAATATTAAAATATTTGGTGGGGTTCACATTTTTTTTAAAGATTAGGTACTTAAAATCCTTAATTAAAGACTGATTGTTAGTAAATCCTTACATTATTTGTGGGTCCCACGACTCGTGGCGACCCGCGATTGGTTCCATTTTTATTTTTTATTTTAAAAAAACAGACAAAAATAATAATAATAAAAAATTCTAAAAAGTTTACCTATGATTCCGAGCTACCGAGAACACCATTGAAGGTGCTCTTACAATGAAGCATTGTAATAAATCTATTCACACTATAATAGACACGTGGCAGTTTTACAATGATTTGATAATAAGTATGCTAACGTGTTCACACTATATTCATAAATGTGTTCATACTATTTAATTTACACTTTTTTTTAATGTAAAACTCACATACATGATTCCAATAGAACTCTGGACCAATGGGACCAAGAAAGAAGTCTACTCCGAATCTTGTCTATGAGAGGTTCGTAATCCAACAAGGAAATTTTCTTCTCATGAAATGAACTTCCATCATATGAACTTGCATGATATCTATGATGTTACTATTTTAACCTGTAATTTAAGGGATTGTTCGTTTCTTCGTTAAAATGGATCATCTAGATGTACTTATTAAACTATAAAATCAAAGATGGAAAAACAAATATAAATTCATTTAGATTACCCCTGACGAGTTTTAACCTAATATTTATAGCTTGCCAACATGTTAGAGGCATAGTGTGTTTTCTTGTTTTTTTAGTTACACAACAAAGGCTTTCTAGGATTTTAGTAGAGTTGGAGAAAATATCCAAAGAGATTTGTGATAGGAACTCAATTATTATTATCTATCTATCTATTCATACAGTTTTCTTACCTTATCATTGATGTTATGAATTACTAAGCAATGTCTGAGTAGTTCAATTATTAGTTTTAGGGTTTAAATAGGTTATGAGACACTACAAGAAAACGTATCTTTACCGAGGAAGTTTAACGAGGAAAAATAATTCTCGTAAAAAAACGTTGATTTTGCGAGGAAATTACGTTGAGAAAGAAAAGCATCGTTATTTCGTCGTAAGGTAACGACAAAAAAAATTCGTCGTAAAGACGATGTAAATTGACGTGGCTTTTACGAGGAAATAGTTTTTCCTCGTAAAAGCCACGTAAATTTCGCGAGTGCTTTACGACGAAATATTTTACGTGTACTTAACGAGGAAATTTTGAATCCACCAACTTGGTAGGTGGCTCACGTTTTTTTTTTGGCCATACAATTAATTTTCGTCGTAATTTCATAGTAAAATTACAACTACCAGATTCGAAATTTTCTATAAATATGGATGTTGGAACATCATTTTAAACACACCAACAACAAAAAACGTGAAAGAAAAAAAAATGGCTGGCTCTGGGACTATTTACGAGTTGCGGAATTGGATGTATATGCATAGAGATGCTAACGGGAGAGTGACGAAAGAATACCTTGCGGGGCTGGAGACATTTATGCACCAAGCAGATTCAACACCGCTCGCCCAAGAAAGTGGTAAGATGTTCTGTCCTTGTCGGAAATGCAACAATTCGAAATTGGCAAACCGTGAAAATGTTTGGAAGCATTTAATAAATAGAGGTTTCACGCCAAATTACTATATCTGGTTTCAACATGGGGAAGGTTATAATTATGATCAGAATGAAGCTAGTAGTAGTAATAGCAATTTTCAGGAAGAACCGGTTAATCATCATTTGCATAATGAACATAGTTACCATCAGGAGGAGATGGTAGATTATGATAGGGTTCATGATATGGTAGCTGATGCATTCGTAGCTCATGATGAAGATGAAGAACCTAATATAGATGCAAAAAAGTTTTACGGAATGTTAAACGCGGCGAATCAACCACTTTACAGTGGTTGTAGAGAAGGTCTCTCTAAATTGTCGTTGGCTGCTAGAATGATGAATATTAAAACTGATCACAATCTACCTGAAAGTTGCATGAACGAATGGGCGGACTTGTTTAAAGAGTATTTGCCGGAAGACAATGTGTCTGCTGATTCTTATTATGAGATTCAGAAATTAGTTTATAGTCTTGGGTTGCCTTCGGAGATGATAGATGTCTGCATCGACAACTGCATGATCTATTGGGGAGATGATGAGAAGCTAGAAGTATGTCGATTCTGCAAGAAGCCACGATTCAAGCCGCAAGGACGGGGACGTAATAGGGTACCGTACCAAAGGATGTGGTACCTACCAATTACAGACAGATTGAAAAGATTGTATCAATCAGAGCAGACTGCTGCAAAGATGAGATGGCATGCCGAGCATACTCAGACGGATGGTGAGATGACTCATCCATCAGATGCAAGAGCCTGGAAACATTTCAACAAAGTACATCCGGATTTTGCTAGCAATAGCCGGAATGTGTATCTCGGATTATGCACAGATGGATTTAGTCCGTTCGGAATGTCAGGGAGACAATATTCATTGTGGCCAGTCTTTCTTACGCCATACAACCTGCCACCGGAGATGTGCATGCAACGGGAGTTGCTATTCTTGACGATATTGATACCTGGTCCGAACCATCCAAAAAGGTCCCTGGATGTTTTCCTACAACCACTGATAAAAGAGTTGAAGGATTTGTGGTCAACAGGGGTGAGGACGTATGATTGTTCAACGAAGACGAATTTTACGATGCGAGCTATGCTTTTGTGGACCATAAGTGACTTTCCTGCATATGGGATGTTGTCTGGATGGACTACACATGGGAGATTAGCTTGTCCATATTGTAATGGGAATTGTGGTTTGGAATGGAAATAAACATGGGGTTTGGAATATATGAAGTAGAAGATAAGGAATATGGGGTTTTGGGGTTTGGGGTTTCGGATTTTAGGGATTTAAACGTACGGCTCGTTAATTCCTCGTAATTTAACGTCGAATGTACGACGAAATCGTCGTTTATTCCACGTAGGACAGAATCGTCGTAAAGACCTCGTAAGGTAAATTGACGTAAATACCACGTAAAGTAAATGACGAAGGAGGCACTCTTTAATTCCACGTAGGATGATTTCGTCGTAAACACCTCGTAAGGGCACGAGGATTTTACGACGAAATTAAAAAAGCGGGGCACGCTAATTCCACGTAAGCAAGAATCGTCGTAAAAGAGTCGTAAACTAACGACGATATTACGACGAAAATATTAAAAATACTAAAAAAAAGAAGAGAAGAAAGATGCTTGAATCACATTTGGCGAGACTTACGTAAGTCTCGACCACATGAGTTCCAAATATCTTCTTCTCTTCTTTTTTTTCCAAATTTTCTAAATTCGGGACTTGCTACTTCCTCATAGTATAAAAACTAGAAAAAAAAGAAAAAAAGAAAGATACTAGAATTATATGTGGCGAGACTTAAGTCTCACCCACATAAATTCTAATATCTTCTTTTCTTCTTTTTTTTTTCAAATATTTCTAATTTGAAAAATATTTTGGTGAGGAGTGTGACTTGTGTGTGTGGGACTTGTGTGTGTGGTTTGAGAAGGAAAGTTGTGGGTATTTATAGAAAATAAAGGCTCGCTAATTCCTCGTAACTGGTTTACTCGTTAATTTCACGTAACGCTTTTCGTCGTAAAAACGTCGTTAACGAAAACGCGGGCCTTTGTATTTCGTCGCTATTTCGTCGTAACTGAAAACGCGGGCCTCTGTAATTCCTCGTAAGTTTACGAGGAAATTACGAGGACAAGTAATCTTATATATATCCCGAGCGAGCTCGCTCCGTCTTTCCTCTCCACTTCCTCTCCACTTCCTCCCTAATTCGTAGCAATGGTAAGTCTCCCTAATTCCTCTCTAGTTTGATTAGTTTAGGATAGATTAGGTGGTTAGTATAGGGAATTTAGATAGGTTTACGGATCTTATGTTATTTAGTGTTGATTAGGTGGATAATTTTGGGAAGTATATGTTTACGAAAATTTAAAAAATTAATTTTTTTCTCAGGTTCGAAAAGGTAGACTTACTGCCCATTACAGAGAGATGTTCGGAGAGCCGGGTAGTCGTTTAGACCCGTCGTCTTCTTCAGCTCCCGGTTCTTCGGGTCAGGAGACTGTCCCCGAGACTCAGTACACTCAGAGAGTCATTGGATCTCCTTCTTCTAGTGCACCATCGGTTCTTCACGTGCCTCCCCAGATGCCTCCTCCTCCTGTGCCTCCTACGATGCCGGCACCTCCGATGCCCGCGGCCGAGATTCATCCCGATTTGATGGTGCCTCCGAGTGCTCCTTACTCGCAGTACACCGTAGAGGACATTCTCCGTCTGCCAGGCAGAGAAGGTTTACCAGTCATCGACCCCGACCGACCGGACGGAACTTTATGGTATGTTTCATTATTTTTTTATTCTTTTTAAATTATTTTATAACTTTAAAAAATAATTTATATTTTAAATTTGTATTTTTCAGGTGGGGGATTGACGGATGTCTTGCATCGGACGTAACCGACACGATAAAAGGTTACTTCTCCATGGCACATCCGAACTGGAAAATGACGCCCCACTACGTCAGAAAGACGTGGTTCAAAATTTACGCTGTAAGTTCTATTAATTAAATATATATCTTTAAATTTTTTAATTATTTATATATATATTTTTTTCTGAAAAACTAATTATAAATTATTTTTTCCAACAGCAAAAATATAATTGGGCCTTCGGGATCACTGAGAGGGTGAGGAAGAAGTTTGAAGCGAAGGCGAAAGTTCGCTTGTTGGACACGGTCTCCAACTGGAAGGGTGACTGGATCGTGAAGGGGTATGAGCGTGGCAAACCCGCTGAGCTCACCACGGATGTCTGGGATGGCCTCATCCGATATTGGCGTCTTCCTGATTCCATTAGAATCGCCCAGTCTTACTCTAACTCCCGTAACACAGTCGATGAGCACGGCAACGGGCCGATGCTTCACACTACGGGCCAAAAACCCCACGCTGGTGTCCGTTTGGAAATGGTAATTAAAAATTTAATTATATTAAATTTTTAGTATTTTTTTTATATATATATTCTAATTAACAACTTTCTTAAATGTTTTTTTAGGCCAAAGAGACGGGAGAATTCCCGTCTCTTATGCAACTTTACGAGAGGACCCACAAGAACAAGGCGGGCCGATTTATAGATGGCAAGTCCGAACAAATCTACAACGATTTGGCTGCTCGGGTTGAAGAACGCCAGACCCAGCTGACCCAACAGTCCACCGATGGATTACCCGTCACCTTATCCACACCTGAAGTGGATAAGCTTTACGAGGAGGTAAATTTTCTACAATTTTAATTTTTTTAAATATTCATTTAATTTAACTTTAAATTTTTACTAACAAAATTTATTTTTTGTTTTTAAGGTTGTCCCTAAAAAAAAGGGACGGACGTTGGGGATTGGTTCTGTCAACGATGTTCCGAGAGCGACATCGTCTTATGTTCAGCGACGGGATGATGAAGTCGCTCAGCTGCGTAGGGAGTCCGAAGAGCTGCGTAGAGAGTCTACTCAGCTGCGTAGAGATTCTACTCAGCTGCGATCTCGTATGGGTGGACTCGAGGGCTTCTTGGACGTTGTAGCGGCCACAAATCCGGAATGGGCGACTTTGTTGAGGACCATGCGACAAGAAAATCCTATCCCAGGCCAGTCACCGACCGACGACTCCCATGCCGAGGCGGATGTTCAGGCGAGGAGTGATGAATTCTACGAGGCGATTAATTAACGACCACCCAAGTTCTTTTTAATTTCGGTTCTTGTATTATGAATTCAAAACTTATTTATATATAAAATATTTTGGTTTTGATTTTTTTAGAATTTTAATTTCATTAATAATTTAAATAATTTAAATTATATTTATAATTATAATTTTTTATATTTCTATAAAATAATGAAACGAAGTAAATTCGTAGCTAATTTTGCGGCTTCTTTACGTGGAAGCTTAACGTGGTTTTTACGAGGAAACGTTTGGAAATCTATCAAGGTTTTTACGTTTTCTTTACGTGGAAAGCTTTCAAGGTATTTACGTCAATTTTACGAGTATTTATTTACGTGTGTCTTACGAGGAATGATTTTCGTGGTAATTACGAGGAATGTTAGCGACGTCCTTACGAGGAAATTTTACGTGGTCTTTACGAGGAAAATTAGCGACGTCCTTACGAGGAATCTTTACGTGGTCTTTACGACGAAATATCCTCCTTCGCTTTTACGATGAAATAATTTCCTCGCTAACTTACGACGAATTAGCGAGGATATATGTGTTACGACAAACATATAACGACGAAACGGGTTTCCTCGCTAATTCGTCGTAACACTGCTTTTACGACGAATTAGCGAGGAAAACTGCCCTCGTAAAACTTGTGTTTTCTTGTAGTGAGAGATTAACCGCAACTATTGATTGCTAGTTGTGATATTCATCAATAGGATTGTCATTAATGTAGATGTTTCTAGTTTAGCTAGTTAGAACTTGACCTAGAAGTTGTAAACACAAGTTATCACTTGTATCTCACCATGAATCTGTCCTAATTGAGCTAGGATTGCTAGAGTAAGGCGAAAGCTGATATAGGAAGCCTAGTGAGCATTATTCAATCCGTGCGTAAAGCTTGACTAACGCTCGTCGATCGATATTCTTGTAGGGTCCATATAACCATATACTATAACTTTTATTAAACTAACTATCAAATAATTAATAGTGTACAAAAGAATATTTTTTCTTTCCTTAAATAAAAGCTACGGAATTACCTAATATGATTAACATATATATGACAATTAATGATTATGAATAATACATATTTGATAACAATTTTTGTATCATCTCTCTCTCTTTTGTTTAATTTTATATTATTAAAGAAATTAAACAATCACATTAAGCATATAATAAAAAATTATATTTTTTATATGTTATATTTTGAATTTTTTAAAATGACTTCAAATTATTAAAAATGGTAAAAGTCTCACACTGAAATTTTTGTGATCAATGGTTTAACTTTTTTTTTTGTTCAAGCAAGATACAAATGATCATATATCGTAGGGTGGACATTCGGATACCCGTTCGGATTCGTATCGGATATTTCAGTATAAGGGTATAGACCGCGTTCGGGTATTTCTACACTTCGGTTTGGGTTCAAATATTATGGGTCGGATTCGAATATTTTAATTTTGAAGAAAAAATAAATAAATGATTTATTGTTTAATTTTTTGTATTTAAAATGTACTTTTAACTTAAATGATTTTAAAATGTTTATAAGATTAAACTATTAATAAGTTTGAAGATAAAACTTTAAAAATAGACAGAAACTAATTTAGTTGTTTTTTAAAATTTTAGATGAACTTTTGTTAATGCAAGAAACAAGAGGTTGATATGTATTTTAAGTGAGTAGCAAATAATTTTGTCCATAATTATATGTATATTATCTAATTTTGAGCAATGTGCATCATTAATATAACTATTTTGAATAAAATGAGAGAAGTAAAGTAGAAATATATGGTTAAGTATATTTATGTTTGGTTATCTTCGGATATCTGTTCGGGTTTGAATATTACCCGTTTAGGTTCGGATATCCAGTCTCTCCGAATTCAATAACCGTTCGGATATTTTGCTACTTCGGTTCAGATTTTCGGATCAGATTCAGATACAGGTTTGGGTATCAGATAAAATGCCCATCCCTAATAAATCATATGAATATGAAGTTTCATTAATAGATATTTATATAATATATATATATTATATATTAATATCTTTTGAAATAAATTATATACTATATAAAAGTACATAAATATGTTAATTTCAAAATTTGCAATGAAAATGTTATTGAGATCTTAATATATTAATTTTGAAATTTGTATTGAAAAATATCACATTAAAAGTTTTGTAATTAACGGTTTAAATTTTTTTACAGTAAATATACAAATGTTAAAAAACCATATGAGTAGGAAGTATCAATAATAAATATTTATATTAAAATATACTATATATCTATGTCAATATTACTAAAGTCTAATTTATAACATATAAAGTAAATAAAATGATTGTTTTGATTTATTTATCAAAAACATGATTGTAAATTAACAAAAGGTATTGGTTTTGATTTATGTGTTACTCTTATGTATATAAATTATTTTTTTAATAGGTATTTTTTAATATCTTATTTGATTATGACAATCCCAAAAACACACTTCCTCAAATCAAAGTGATTTTTAATATTGGAAGCACTATATATATTATTTCATTCATATTAAGTAATTTAGTCTTGCATTTTATTCCTAAAAAGTTTTAATGAAATATCATGACAAAATTCTAATCATCTCCTTTTGAGTTTTTTTGAAGAATGAGAGATTTGATCATTCGTCTAATATTTGTTTCTCTCTAATACTCTATCTAGCTATTATAATTGTAAAAATGAGAGATTTGTACTATTTAGTATAAGTTTTCTGGTTTTCCATTTAATAAATCAAATAGTTATTAGTTTATACATACTTTACACATACTAGAATTATAAAGGATTATATATTTTTTTATATGTATACTCTTAAATAACTAAACCTCAAAAGCGTAGGCTAATAAAATAAGTAATTTGTTTTATTATTGTGGAATTAGATGATTTTAGGACCGAGCTGGTGAATATATACTAGACAGACATTTATATTTCAAATATGCACTTATATTCTATAACAACTTGACATATTAGATTTGAACACTAACATGTTAAAAGAGTTTATCGGTGATTTTCTTCAAATTTTTTATTCTTAGATATGTATCTGGAGTGAAACTAATTTTACAGATGACCATCTTTTTAAATTGACACTTATGTAATTTACCGAATTCATAGAATAAGTTAAAAAAGAAATTAAACTCATATCAATTAAACAGAGGCGATAACGAAAACAGAATTTTACAGAGGTAGAAAATGAAATCATTTATGAAGAGTCAATAATAAACAAATCGATAGCAGAAAAACCTAATCATATTTCGTCATTATACAATCGATGTTTGCCTATTTGGTTTTGGTGATTTGTGTCAGCCGAAAAACTTAATTTTCTTTTGTACATGTGAAGTCTTAAGAATAATTAAAATGATTTGTAATACATTAACTCTCCAACAATGATGATAAATTTAAGAGACCAACATTTGTATTCGTCATTTTACAATCGATAAAAACTGTAGTGTTTCAAAATGTTAAAATCATTTAATTAACAAACACCCTGCGCATGCGCGCGAGTTATCATCTATTTGTTAATAGCAACTTAACAAAACTGCCATTTAAGTAAAAAAACTATAGTACTGTATATAGGCGAATTTCATAATCCCAATGATAAAAATAAAATGATGTATATGTGGGCTAAATGTGTAAAATTTCTTGTAGCTTGATTATGGTGTTTATGTTCTCCCTGAGCCGGTTCGATCTAGGTTATGATATGATAGGTCGTAACTCATAAGTAATAAACTAGTTGTATATGTGATTAGGTTACGTATCCGAACATGATAGAATTCTTCAAGAACCTAGGAGTAGACATGGAGGTTTCAGACATGTCTTTCTCAGTAAGCCTTGACAGTGGCCGAGGTTGCGAATGGGGATGCCGCAGCCTTTCCAGCTTGTTTGCTCAGAAGAGAAACATTTTCAGTCCGTATTTTTGGAAAATGATCACAGAAATAAAGAAGTTTAAGGAAGACGTCCTAAAATATTTAGAAGATCAGGAGCGTAACCTTGACATGGACCGAACAAAAACCCTAGGAGGGTTTCTCAAGTCTCATGGTTACTCTGACTTATTTCAAAAGGCTTACTTGGTGGGTTATTATGTTTTTGCGAGTTTCTTGGACAACAGATAAAATCCTAAACAATGTTTAAAATAAAAATCCACTCAAAGCTCAAGTTATGTTATTGGACAGGTACCAGTATGTAGTTTGATATGGTCATGTCCAGCAGACAGTGTCCTTCACTTTTCGGCTTATTCTGTTCTTTCATTTTGTCGCAATCACCATTTGCTTCAGGTTAATACATAAATTTGTTAAACTGTTTTCTAAGTGTTTACCCAAAATGAAGTGTTTTCTTAACTTCGTTTATCATTTCTTTCTCAGATATTTGGGAGGCCACAATGGCTAACTGTTGCTGGACGTTCTCAGACATATGTGGCAAAGGTTCTATTTCTCAGTATACTTGTGTGTATATATTATATACTTTGTTTCGTTACTTATATTACGTGCGGATCAGGTAAGGGCAGAACTGGAGCAACGAGGATGTAAATTCAGAACAAGTTGCAAAGTAGAATCTGTTGCGACATCTGAGGATGGTTGTGTCATAGTAACTACTGAAGAAGGATCTCAAGAAGTATACGATAAATGCATATTAGCTGTGCATGCACCAGATGCTCTGAAATTGCTTGGAGATCAAGTTACACATGATGAAACTAGGGTTCTCGGTGCTTTCCAGTATGCTTACAGGTAACCTCATATCTGTAATACCCAGCTTAACCTAGATTCATTAATATGTTTCAGTTTCGTACATATGTAGCGATCTTTATCTCCATCGTGACACTGATCTGATGCCACGGAACACTTCTGCTTGGAGCGCTTGGAATTTCCTAGGAGATTCTGAAAATAAAGCGAGCCTCACATATTGGCTCAATATAATTCAGGTAAACTGGCTCAATTGGACTATTAGCATACCATAAAATGATATTGAAAGCGTGTGTGTCTGTTGCAGAATCTTGGAGAAGAACGTGATCCATTCTTTCTCACCATTAATCCTGAACATACCCCGAAGGAAACATTGTTCAAATGGACCACTGGTCACCCTCTGCCCTCTGTTTCCACTTGGAAAGCTTCTCAAGAGCTGCACAAGATTCAAGGGAAGCGTGGTATATGGTTCTGTGGTGCATATCAAGGTAACGAGTTGATTTTGTATTGCTACTCAAATTTGTTTTAAGAAAAAAATTACTCATTGTACCTTCTCTTAGAAAAGCCTAACGGACACAAAATTTGACTAGAAAATCCCATTTGTTGTTTCTTATTCATAAAATGACTAACCCATTTGTACATGTGATCCACAAGAACTTTCAATAAAATGGCTAACCATTCGTTTAATCCCTGTCAATATTCATTTTACCCTTTTGCAGGATATGGTTTCCATGAAGACGGACTAAAGGCATTGCTCAATTACATAATTAATACAGTTCAGTGTTCCTCTTGATGAGTTTTTTTTCGGTAACTTTGGAAGTTTGATAATATTATGTCAGGCTGGTATGGCGGCTGCACAAGGTTTGCTAGGGAAACAGATGGTGACTCCCCTGAGCAACCCGAAACACATGGTCCTGTCTCTAACCGAGAAAGGGGCTAGGTTTTTCTTTACTAGATTCTTGAGAAATTTCATATCGACGGGTTGTGTAACGTGAGTCCTCTCCTCTGTCTGAAATGGCTAGCTTCATATTTTATTTCTGTCATTAGCTTCTCCAGTGTTACATTTACTAATTAGTTGGGCCTTAATAGAATACTTGAAGAAGGAGGATCCGTGTACACTTTCGCCGGCAAGAATTCAAGATGTCACTTAAAATCTGTCCTAGTGATTCACAGTCCTCAGTTTTACTGGAAGGTTAGCGCTTAGGACACAGATTCTAGAAGAGCTCTTTGAATCAGTGAATTATTATTTTTTTTTTGTCTCAAGAGCTTGATTCTTAATTATTTTTTCACACAGGTTATGACACAAGCAGATTTAGGTCTTGCTGATGCTTATATCAATGGAGATTTTTCGTTTGTTGATAAAGAAAGAGGACTTTTGGATCTGCTCATGGTATGGTAAAAACACAAATTAATGAAGCATAAAGACTGAGTTAAAAAACCTTATGACATCTATCTTCTTGATCACAATAAACTTGCAGATACTCATTGCTAACAAAGAATTAAACTCAAACAACTCAAATCATGCTAAGAGAAGGTAAAGAAAGACCTAAATTTATTAAGCTATTAAGTAGGCTCTCACTTGCTTACAAAAAGTTGTGTTTGGTCTCACAGGGGATGGTGGACACCAATGTTTCTGACTGCCAGTTTGGCATCTGCAAAGCATTTTCTAAAGCATGCCTCTAGGCAGAACACATTAACTCAAGCTCGAAGGAACATTTCTCGTCACTATGACCTTGTAAGTTTTCCTTATGCCCACATTGACTCTGTCTCAAACAAACATTCACACGCCAAGCTTGTGATTAATTTGCTTCATGGATTGGGTGTTGTTGTAGAGTAATGAGCTTTTTGCTTTGTTCTTGGATGATACCATGACTTATTCCTCTGCGGTATTCAAGGTGACACTATTTTTTGTTTGCTTTTTAGTTACTATCCCATAAATCTAACTAAAATTTGTCCATTTTCATGTACTAGTCGAATGATGAGGATCTGAGAACTGCACAAATGAGAAAAATATCTCTTCTGATTGATAAGGTAACATATATGGAATATCATTTTTTGATTTAGAACAAGAACCAGGATTTTTTCTTCTCTTTTCTTTAATGGCCAGAGTGGGAAATTTCAGGCAAGAATAGAGAAGAACCATGAGGTTTTAGAAATTGGGTGCGGGTGGGGAACTTTGGCCATAGAAGTTGTGAGAAGAACTGGATGCAAATACACTGGCGTTACTCTATCTATTGAACAACTTAAATATGCAGAGCAAAAAGTGAAAGAAGCTGGACTTGAGGTTTGCTGAATCCATCTCTGGATCTTGTTTCTGATGTCTAAGGCTATGACTAACAATAAAACTTCTGGATCACCAGGATCGGATTAAGTTTGAGCTCTGCGATTATCGCCAACTATCTGACGCTCACAAATATGACAGGATTATATCTTGGTAATATGGTTTTCTCTTCTCAGCTATATATAACTTTTTTAATCTCTGTTTATGGCATAAAAATGTTGGATACTTCAGCGAGATGCTAGAAGCTGTTGGCCACGAGTTCATGGAGACATTTTTCACTCATTGTGAAGCTGCACTTGCAGAAGACGGCATTTTTGTATTGCAGGTAACAATTTTTTTTTTCACTTATGATTTCTACTCTCATGTTATCACAACCATAAAAGTTTTATAATGTTTTGACCATAAAAGTTCATATCAATACCGGAGGAGCGTTACGATGAGTACAGACTAAGTTCAGATTTCATTAAAGAATACATATTCCCTGGTGGATGCCTTCCTTCTTTAGGCAGAGTTACTTCAGCCATGGCATCTTCCTCTAGGTTATGGTAAAAAAATTTATATTATCAGATGTTAAATTCAAGCCTTCAAGTGAAATTTGCTCTGCTTTCTCTTCCTTTGACCTATCTAATGCGGAAGAAACTACAGCGTTGAAAACGTGGAGAACATTGGGATTCATTACTACCAGACACTGAGATGCTGGAGGAAGACTTTCTTGGAAAGACAAAAGTAAGCCAAAGCAAATCCTCGGATTACTGTTATGGAATCATAAATGCTTGCTTATACGTCCAACTATTATCTTTGCAGACAAATCATTGATCTTGGATTTGATGATAAGTTCATAAGGACATGGGAATATTATTTTGACTATTGTGCAGCTGGATTCAAGACACTTACCCTTGGAAACTACCAGGTAACACATATGAACATGAACCATATATGTTTCTTTCCTCAGTGTCACTCGATTAAGACTTTATATGAGTACTTGATCATCGATCCGTATCAACAACATTACAGGTAGTGTTTTCACGTCCGGGAAATGTAGCTGCACTCGGCGATCCATTTCATTGCTTCCCTTCTGCTCAGAGTTAATCAAGAGTAGATGAATCATTTTTAATCTTTACTAGATTTTGACCCGCGCCCCCGCGCGGGTGCTGGATTTAAATTTTGTTCAATGTAAATTTATAAACCATTTATTTTATAAAATGTCCATTTATATTTTTATGTTTTGTAAATTCCATTTAGAGTAATATATATGATTTATAATGTAAAAATGTTATATTAAGAGCTTTTTCAATCTCTACATAATATTATATCTATAATTCTATAACTTGATGCAATTTGATATAAGTGTAAGATTCATATATTAACTTACTGGGTTTTTTAGTTTATTTATTTAAAAAACGTTTAATTTTTTTTGTTGTAGTTTTCTATGAATTATTATAGTTTTATGATATTTTATTTTCTTGAAAATTGTATTGTAGCAGATTAGAATCTATATTATATATTATATATTATAGTTTCTGTTTTTATTTTCACCACAAAGAAACAACAACCATAAATCTACTTTATTTTATTTAAATAATTAATATGTCAATTATTTTAAACAAATGGCTTAAACTAAATAATAAAGTGAATTGGGTCATAAAACTGGGCTAGAGTATATAAAAAATTAGTCTATCAATTATTTAAAGAATTGGGCTGGTCCAACTAATCCAACTAATTACTCCGGAAAAAAAATGTATGCGTAAAACTCAACTACTTTTTTGCTTTCTCATAAACTTCTCCGTCGCCCCTTCACTGTCTCTCTCTTTGATCTGATCTCCGTCTCGATTATTACTCAAAAAATATCAAATACAAAATCGGAGGAATCCTAATCCATGATCATCAGATTGTTCATCGATTTATTGTATAAAAGGTTAGACTATTTATATTCTTTTATTCAATTGACAGTGTGAACGATTAGGTGTTTTTAATCATAAAAATTGTTCAAATATTTTTTAGATCTGGCATCTCTAATAGTAGATTGGCCATCACCGAAGTCTTTGAAGATTAACATGTAATAGATAAAGTCAGTGTTAATTTGGAATCTTTGTGTACATCGAAACTCAATTACATGATGGCCAGATATTGGAATCATTGCAAGGTACCGTAAAGAAGAAAAAGGAGATGATTTGATTAAACGCTTTCTATTGAATTATGACAGAAGCAAAGTTAGGTTTCTATTTCTCTTAAACGATTTCTGTTTGGTAGGTTCTTTTTTTTCTTCTAGTTTCTATTTTGAATATTCATTGGTTGTTCTGTCACTTCTATAACTCACAAAAGGAAAAAGACAACTTTGATTATTTATAGTTGATAATGTTTTTGTCTTTTTACTTGTGTTCCAGAGATGATCCTAACGAAGCATTATTCTCTATTCATAATTTTACTAAGAGCACAAGCAGCGGGTGATAGTTCAGGTTTACATCTTTTAAAACTCTTTCCTTGTTCTTTTGAAATTATTATGTGTTTACTAAAAGCATGTCTTATCCTTTACACGGTTGATATGAAACACATAGTGAAGGAAAACAAAGACTGAAACAAACGAATGAAAAGCATAAACAACTTGTCTTGCATATCAGGTAGTGTATCTTCACTTTCCTTTAGTAATTGGCTGTGAAAAAACTGTCATGTTTGACTACTAAAGATTCAATGATCAATCTATTTTTTCTATGTTTTTGTATGCTTTCAGGTGATGAAGGTGTCATTGATAAGAATTGGTCATGTTGGAGAAGAAAGATCAGTAACCGTTGGATCACAAATATCAAATAGAATTGCCAACCTTGCGAACAAACCAAGGTTAGTATAATTTAAAAATGAGTAGTTCATACATTAATCATGAAAGTACGTTCAGTTTTGTAATCTATATAAATATATATGTTTAAAATATTTTCCTACTGTTTCATCTGCAAGGATGCACTCAAGTGTTTCTCCTCCAAAGTTCTGTTTCCAGGAATGAAGCATCTTCACACGTACTCTCCACCCGGTTTTGTAAGGCTTGACATCCTTAAGCAGGTTACAACTCGCGTTACTCGACATATCTTGTAAAAATTTATTTTTTGGTGATGGGTTGAGGATGAAGAAATTGAGTCGTAGAGGGATATCTATATATATATGGTTACGAAAATTGGTAAGCACGTTAAATATCACAAGGAAAATCTAACCATTAAGATATTGCTTGATTGTATGATTGATAGATATTTGGGTATATTCTTTTTTCTCTTACGGAATACATTAATATATTGTTATATTTGTTTGCAATGATTTAGGTAACTAATTATGGAGGATCTCGATTGCTTTTAAGGAGATACGGATGTTATTGATTTCGAATTTGATTAAAGCTGTGTATATTGTTAAATTACGAAAAGGACATTAATAAAGTCAGCAAAGAAAACGTTTTGTCCTGCTAACCTTGTGTCCAAACAACAATCAATTTTTTTTTAAGTTTGCTATCCTTGTATCCAAACAGTATCAAAAGGTACTTCAGTTTTAATAATATAGATGCACTATTCTCATTATTTGTGTTGTTTCCAATAAAAGATTCAAAGTTTGCGTGTGAAAGTAGATATGTAATTTTTTTTTTTAAAAACAAAATCGTTGCATGATTGATTATGCGCTCTTTACCAACAATATTGTACTGTCCAGACCATGTATCAATTCATTCTACATCAAAAGTTCATAACCATCTCAACAGTGTCACCCACCAATCTTGTCGAGTACAAGAGGAAGGGCCCGCAAGCTTAAAGACCGAGTAAGGAATCTGCATGTGGTCCAAATGAATGTCGGTACTATAAAGCAATAAAGCTTTAGAAGAGCTGAAGAATAAGGGATCTGACTTAGGTGATGATTGTTTCACTAGTTTTTGGTTTTAGTTTCTGGCTTTTAGATTTTAGTTTTTGATTTTAGTTTTTAGTTTTAGTTTTTAGATTTTGATTTTGATTTTCGTTTTTAGTTTTTGGTTTTTAGTTTTAGTTTTTGGTTTTTGATTTGTGTATTTTAGGTTAAAATTTATTTTTCGAAATTACTGTTTTGTTTTTATAAAATGAGATGATTTATTTTAAGACAATACAAAAAAAATACTAATAAAATTATTGAAATTTATATTAAAATGTAGAAAATATCAATAAAATTTTAAAATTATCATTAAAATATATCAAAATACTATGACTGAGAAAATCTAAAAAGAATCAACACAAAATGGTTTTCAGAGTTTTTATTTTTAGTTATTAGTTTTTAGATTTTTATTTTTATATTTATGTTTAATTTGATTTTGATTTTTTTTTTGAATTATTTTTCAGTTTTATGAATTTTATAGCAATAAAATAAATCATAAATAAACTATGTAAAAGTTTATATTTTATTATTAAAATGTATTAAAATATTATGTCTGTTATTTGAAAAATATATTATTTTTTTTTAATTATTGAATTTTTGTAAAAAAGAAATATTTTCCTACTGATTAAATTTTTTAATATAAAAATAATACAATAAAATACGTAAGAAAAGAGTGTAGAGTTTAACAAACATATACATCTAAGTAGTGTTAATATATTGTATTTATATATTTGCCAAAAAGTAGTACTCGTGCATATCTTCAAAAGCCAACAAAACAAGGATTTTGGTTTTTCATTGAAAAGTTAGTTAAACATCTAAAATTTAGTTTTCCTATTTTCTAGGAAATCTACTTTGTTAAAATCTTGATCGGCAATAATATAAGTTTTAGTTTCCCTAAATTGTAGGGAATCACTTTTTTAGAAATCTTGATTGGACAAAAATGTAGATTTTGAAAAACAAAAACCAAAAACCAATGTAGGATTACACTTGAAAGGTGTAACTTAGACACATATGAAATGTTGGGGTCATGCAGTCCATACACTCTTGTGAAAGAGAGAAGTATTTAGACCAGTAGTCCACTAAATGGTGTAAAATAAGTAGGATAGAAATGAGTCATTGCACCAAAGAAAATTCAAAATAAAATTGATTATGAAGAGATATAGTCTCATGTGGTAGAAGCAACTACTTTCAAGATTTTTTTTTAGTCTGGTAATAAAGCAAGACTTGAATTATACGATCCACTAAAAATGATAATTTCCAAAAGATAAAATCCATGAAGGATTGATTATATGAAAACTATGTTCCCCATGAAACAAAATATTTTCTAGGATATATAAAATATTATGAGGTTAACTAATGTATTCATTTGTATTTATCAAGAGATTATGAATCAATAGAATCATTAATTTGAATATAATCCAAACTCTTGAAGAGTTATAACAAACTGTTTGTTTGGAAGAAAGATCTTGAAACGACTACAATGTTATGTATTCCAAACTGGACATTTATAATAAGAGATGTTTTGGGTTATCTTAGAAGATCTTTAAATTTTTTGAAATGATCATAAATTAGTGATCTTGAAGTACCATAATTAAAGTTTATTTTGAGCAAGTTAGTAATCTTTGTATGATTAGTAAAGATCACAATCGTGAGAATATAGGGGTATCACTTAGTTGGTCAATCATGTTCATCTGTGAGAGATATCATGTTGATTCTCTAGGTGTAAGATTTACCAACCAATACAACATATCTCTTTTCTGATTTCATTGTTTACAAGAACAAAGTACAAAATCATGACAAAGTGGTATTAGAGCAGTTCTGATTCTGACAATACTATGCCTCCGAAGAAAGAACATGAAAACAAAGATCTGTTGCACATGGCTATGGCAGCGTTTTTTTTACTAGTGAGGGAATAAAGCTTTTAGATGTGGCTTAGCAAAGATCTGTTGCACATGTATTGTTGGGATCATGCAAGAAAGGTGTGACTTGGATGCATATGGAATGTTGGGGTCATGAGAAAATGTGTGACATGTTAACAGTGGCGGAGTAAGAGATATTCTTTATCGGAGGAAAAATAATTAAATTATTTACTAATAATTAATATTTTAATAAAAAAAATATATATATATATATTTATTATTATATAAAGTGATAACTACTGGTATTTAAAACAAAATATTTTATTATTATATAGTTTATAACATATAACTTTAATATTTTTTATAAAAATATATATACTATTTATTTGTTAAGATTAACCAAAAAAACCAAAACATGGAGAAATAATTTTTAAATACTAGTTATAGCTTCAAAGTTCAAACTAGTTAACCAACTGAAAATATATAAAAAAATTTAAACAACTTCTTTAAATAAAATATAGAAGATGTCAAAAAATATGGAAAGAAAAAAATGCATTAAGTATTTTGTCATAGATATTTGTCTACGTGAACAAAATAGGAATGAAACAATAATTTGCCATAACTGATAAATATTTTGAAAAAGAAAGCCTGAAATGAAGAGGATTTTAGTGTCGAACCATGGTTTGTTGGGGGCGGGGAAATTTTTTTTACTGGGGCCTGGGGGCTATTAGGATATAGAGAGGAGATACTCATTCATTATCATATATTCCTTACGATCAATCACCATAACTCTGTATATATTTGTATTCCGTAATTATCTCCTCTGTACTTGTATATATTGTGAGCATTGCTCTTGTAATGAAATCATCTAAAAACCATTATCACAATATGGTATTAGAGCACTAAAGATCCAATTTTTTTTCCACTGATTTCAATTGATAATTTCAAAAATTATGTTATTTTTGTTGACCATTACACTAGGTATACATGGATTTATCCTTTAAAAAGAAAATCTCAAGTTTCTGAAGTTTTCCAACGTTTTAAAGCTCTCGTTGAAAATCGGTTTCAAACTAAAATTAGAACTTTTTATACAGATAATGGAGGTGAGTACATTGCACTTGCAGCTTTTCTAGCTAGTAATGGCATTTCCCATTGTACTTCACCTCCCCACACACCTGAGCATAATGGCATATCTGAGAGAAAGCATCAGCATATAGTCGAAACTAGTCTTGCTCTCATGTCCCACGCTTCAATACCTAAGGAATATTGGTCGTATGCCTTAGCTACAGCCGTGTATTTAATTAATCGTATGCCTACTCATGTTTTACAGTTGAAATCGCCTTTTGAGTGTCTCTTTGGTCAAGCACCCAATTACTCTAAGTTGAGAATCTTTGGATGTCTGTGTTTTCCATGGACTAGGCCTTATACTACTCATAAACTTGATATTCTAGGTCAATTCCCTGTACCTTTCTTGGTTACTCTACAACTCAAAGTGCATATTTTTGTTTAGATAGAACAACATCTAGAATCTACACATCTAGGCATGTTGTGTTTCGTGAATATGTGTTTCCTTGTGCTTTGCCTAACACATTAATCTCTGAAGCTCCTGCTGTTGATTTAGATGTAGAGACTGAAAATGCAGGTACTACAACAGTCACTGCAGTTCCTGTTCAGTCATCTCCTCCATTGGCAACATCATCTCCGCCTCTGCAAACTACTACTCCTGTTGTTCCTGCAACGGTTCCATCAACCTCGTCTGTTCCAACGGCATCGCAACCCACATCTACACCTACTGCTCCGGAAACAAATGTTCAACGAGCTTCTACCACAGACACTGGAATAAACCTGACTCCATCTTCATCAGACCTGCAACCCGAGATCACCAATGCTTCTCAGGAACACGCTCCAGCCATCGCCCAACAACCAACAAGGGCTTCAACACGCCGCGCAAGCCAGTTCAAAAACTTAACCTCTCAGCAGTTGTTCTTCCATTATCAGAGAAGATTCCTACTACCGTAGCTGAAGCTTTGAAAGACCCTCGCTGGCGTAAAGCGATGTGTAAAGAGATAAATGCCCAGCTTCGAAACCACACTTGGGATTTGGAGTCAGCACTCAATGCTGCTAACATTGTTGGTTGTAAATGGGTATTTACAATCAAGAGAAAAGCTGATGGCTCGGTTGATAGATTCAAGGCACGTCTTGTTGCAAAAGGATTCAGTCACAACAGGGTATTGATTATCAGGAACCCTTCAGCCCAGTGGTTAAGCCTGCCACAATCCGACTAGTTCTCAGTGTTGCCACTTCTCACAGATGGCCCATTCGTCAGTTTGATGTCAACCATGCCTTCTTACAAGGAAAACTACAAGAAACAGTTTACATGATGCAACCACCAGACTTCATCAACAAAGATCATCCCACAGCAGTTTGCAGACTAAATAAAGCAATATATGGCTTAAAACAGGCTCCTTGGGCATGTTACAATGAGCTCAAACAGTTCTTACTTGCATCTGGATTCAAGAACTCCTTTGCAGATGCGAGCCTCTTCATCTACAACGCCAAAGGCACTCTGCTATACATGCTTGTTTATGTGGATGACATAATTCTCACCGGAAACAATCAGCAACAACTCGATCAGTTTATCCAGGCCCTATCTTCTCGTTTCTCTCTTAAAGATCTTGGCACTTTATCTTATTTTTTAGGCATTGAAGCTCATCACACTTCTCATGGTTTGCTTCTTACACAACAACGTTATATTGCAGATTTATTACAAAGAACCAAGATGATGGACTGCAATCCTGTCTCTACGTCAATGTGTCCGTACAAACCCCTCACGCTTCAGTCAGGCACTCCTATGCGCGATCCCACTCAATACCGTGCGACTGTAGGGAGCCTTCAATATCTCTCACTGACGCGTCCCGACATCTCCTTTGCTGTCAACAAATTATCTCAGTTCATGCATGTTCCCACAGATGAACACTGGAATGGAGTGAAACGTGTCCTTCGCTACCTAGCAGGCAGCATAACAACCGGCCTGTTCATGTCAACTACAAACACACCAGCCTTACACGCCTTCACTGACGCTGACTGGGCTGGGAACCGTGACGACTACACTTCCACTGACGCTTATATTGTCTATTATGGCAAGCACCCTATAGCCTGATCCTAAAAGAAACAAACGACGGTTGCGCGCTCCTCCACCGAAGCTAATACAGGTCCATTGCTAACACTGCAGCTGAGGTATGCTGGCTTACTTCCCTGATCACTGAAATGGGATTGAAGATTACAACTCAGCCTACAATTTACTGCGACAACATCGGTGCTACGTACCTTGCTGCAAATCCTGTCTTTCACTCTAGGATGAAACATCTTCTCTTGATTATCACTTTGTCAGGAATCATGTTCAAGCAGGTCATATGCGTGTCTCTCACGTTACATCAGCTGACCAACTAGCAGACGCCTTGACCAAACCCCTAGTTCGCGCCAAACATCAGACATTATGCAACAAGATCGGACTCGCCCAAGCCCGTCCGTCTTGGGGGGGGGGGGGGGGGGGGGGGGGGGGGGTATTAGGATATAGAGAGGAGATACTCATTCATTATCATATATTCCTTAAGATCAATCACCATAACTCTGTATATATTTGTATTCCGTAATTATCTCCTCTGTACTTGTATATATTGTGAACATTGCTCTTGTAATAAAATCATCTAAAAACCATTATCATAATAGGGGCAACACCAACTGATCTAATGATAATTTGGTTATGTTAGTAACAATGTTTATAAATATTGAAAGTTTCTGGGGGCAGCTGCCCCCTCTCTATTCCGCCACTGCATGTGAAGGGTTGTATATCAAGATCACGATCGTGAGAATAGAGGGATATCATTTAGTTGGTCAATCATGTTCATGTGAGAGAAAGAATCATGTTTATTCTCTACGTGTAACAGTTTGATCAATTAATACAACATATCTATTTTCTGAAATTCATTAGTTACAAGAACAAAAGTAAAAAAAAAAGGTAATATCAGGCCTGTACAAAGTTATACCATATAAAATGCAAATGCTTGCATAATATAAATTTGTGTTTGAAACAACGGACACCATCGGTACAATACATACTGCATGAAGAGTGCCCTATTCATTTCATAAACAAAGCAAAACATAAAGGTTGCCACAGTCACCTGTCGCCTTTCCATGCCCTTGCTCCAATCTCAACCCATTTCCTGCTACTTGTGTCATTTCCCTATTGAAACTAATAATGAATCAAGGTGAAAAGAAAAGTGGTGACGATGAAATCTTTGGAGATTACTTCAATGATGGTGGACTCCGGAGAATCAAATCAAATCAATGATAAAGGGAGATGACATAGAAAAAGCGTGTTAGAGATTAATTGCTTACACATGACTTGTGTCTACAAAGGTGATTAATCTTGGAAAATGTTTTGGGTTGCCTTTCAAAATCGACAGTTCGATTTAGCTACCACTCATGCTCTGATTCAGATCAACAAAGCCCAACCAAAGAACAAAGATGCTGGCTCATATCTAGAATTTCTTTTAGCTGGGAGCAAATTATATTATAACATATACTTCATCCGTTTCATATTAAGTATTATTTTAACATTTTTACGGAGGTTAAAAAAATTTATGTAGTAGACTAATATATTCTTATTTAATGTATGATTAATTAAATAAAAACGAATTAGAGAAAAGCTTATTAGTTATTCAAAAAGGTAAAAATGAACCCATAAGAGCTAAATAATCTATCACTTGGCCAGTATGGACTTGGGGTTCGGCTCAAGTGGCTTACATGGTAAATCGTAACAAATGATCAATTCACCCACTAACATTAGTCAGAAGGTATTTCAAACTCGGGTCAGACAGTGTGGTAGCCAGTCCATTCTGTACACTAAGTGTATTCCCTTCCAATACCGACTGGATCAGCCGATAGGATTTACCAAAAAAAGAGTAAAAAATAAATTTAATGTACAAAGTAACAATAAAATTGTTGAATGACATTTATTTTGAAACTAAAAAATAAACAAAATAAAAAGAGTATTATGATAAAGAGAGAATAATATTTAATAATAAAATAATAATTTATTTTCATATGCTTTTTAGTTTACAAAATATAAAAAAAAATATTGAAAATTCAAAAATTTCATAAAATATAAACATTATCAAAACTTGAATTTTATGATGATTCTCACATTATTATTTTTTTAATATTACCAAAAAACCTAAACACCACGAACTCCAACCTTTTAAAGGTTTAGAAACAATAATAAATTATGCATGAAATCTTAACCACAATTATGACATTTTTGAATTATTTTTAAAATTGTGCTTTATAAACTTTTAATGGTAGTAGTTTATTTTAATATTTAATATTCATATGCGAAATGGAAATGGCTATAATTTATTTATTATGTAAGTAGCTTGTTTTGTTTTTAAAAGTATTTTTTGGTGTCAAAAACAATGATAAGTTGAGAATGATATTTAAAATTAGGTTAAGATCCGCGCTTCACGCGGGATAAGCATTCTATAAAAAATTACTTTTATGTATACTGTTATTTTATTTTTTTACATATTATGAATAATTGAAAAACCTGTAACTATTACATATATAATTAAATTGGTACAAAGACATAAATCAAAAAATATTTTTTTTTAATTTATAATCATTTTATGATAAATAAGTCAAAACAGTCATTTTACCTTTTTTCTATGGTGTATAGTTAAATTTAATTAATATTAATATATATATTTTAATATATTTTCAATATAGCTATCTCTTAAATAAGACTTCCTTCTTGTAAAATTTTATGATCATTGTATCCTTTTATAAAAAAACAAATTAAGCCATTTGAAACAAAACTTTAATATGATAATTTTAATAGTTTTATTAATTTATGTTTTTTTAAATATAATGGAAAATCATGTATGTGGTGTTGTAAGAATATCATGGGTTTTAACTTTTTCTCATCCGACACTATTTTTGAATTATGCACCTACTGTACAGGTCATATAATATTTTGAGTAATATCAGGGGAGTTATTTCGAGCTTTTTCAAGTTCGACATGATAATTGTTTCATATAAAATAATATAAAAATATAATAAAGACAGAAATTTAAAAGCATAAATATAAAGTTATAAATTAAAGGCATAAATTAAATGCAGATATTTAAGGAGAATTTTCCAATATGACTCAAATCTTGATTTTAACCTCAAAAGTATACCCAAACTTGAATCAAATGCAAAAGTAACCCAAAAAGCTAGTGAAATTACAAGCGCCTTATGACCAAACAAAAATCCAGAATTCAGCTTTACGAATATAATCTCGTAAAGTCTTATGAGATTTTGTAAGTCTTCTAGAAGACTTTCAATAAGTCTTCTCATATAGTAGATCTTAAAAATATTTATAAATTTTATAAGAAATATTCTGATGGAAGAAAAATTGAAATGATGTAATTATAAACATTTGACATAGATGGGTGAATGTAGTGTGTCATGGTATTCTTTGGTTAAGGGTTTGGTAACATATGTTGTACTATTTTATGTATTTATAGGGTTAGATTTTGGAAACTTAACATTTTTCTTTGAAAAGTTAAATTTTGACTTATATGTGTTTAGTTTTATGTATATTAAACACTTTTAAAGTTGATTTTAAGTTTTATGAATTATTTGTTTGTACAGTAAAACCTCTATAAATTAATAATGTTGGGACTACACCAAAAATATAGTTTTTTTATTAATTTATGAGGTTTTGTAAGTATTCTGAGATTTTGTAAGTCTTCTCATATAGTAGATCTTAAAAATATTTATAAATATTATAAGAAATATTTTGATGGAGAAAAAATTGAAATGATGTAATTATAAACATTTGACATAGATGGGTGAATGTAGTGTGTCATGGTATTCTTTGGTTAAGGGTTTGGTAACATATGTTGTAGTATTGTATGTATTTTTAGAGTTAGATTTTGAAAACATAACCTTTTTTTTTGAAAAATTAAATTTTGACTTATATGTGTTTAGTTTTGTGTATATTAAACACTTTTAAAATTGATTTTAAGTTTTATGAGTTATTTGTTTCTACAGTAAAACCTCTATAAATTAATAAAGTTGGGACTATACCAAACTATAGTTTTTTTATTAATTTATAGAGATATTAATTTATCGATATACTAATTGAACCAAAAACTCAATTTGGGACTATAAAATTATATTATTTTATAGAAATTTTTAGTGTATATTAATTTATAGAGTATTAATTTAAAGAAGTTATACTGTAGTTAGTTAGTTATTTTGAATTTAGGATTTTATGTGACTTAAGTTTTCTAACAAATAATGCATTAGAAGACTTTCGCGAAAGACATGTGGGCGAATAGTAAATGTAGGGTCTAGAAGACTTTCAACTAAGTCTTCTAGAAAGTATGTATCAAAAATATTTTACTTTATTAGAATTTTTGTCTCCATATATAAAGAAGATTTACACATTCTCTCTCTTCATCTCGAATGGTTGCAACAAAAATGTAATGTTTGTCATTCTAAAACACTTCAACCTCTCTTTAATCTCTTTGAACTTAAAAACACCAAACTTTATATTTATTTATCATTTTTATCTCAGGTCTTTCAGACTGATTTATTTTGTTTTTACATGTTTTTCATTACATGGTTCTCATCTTCCACTCCTTTAAATGTACATCTATAAATCATATTTTTCATTTGGTAAACTCTTGTTGCTTAACGCTCTTAGGGCATCTACAACCCCACTCTATTTTCCACTCTAAAATAGAGTTTAGAGTAAAAATACTCCAATGGTACTCTATTCCTCATCTATAATAGAGTGAAAAATAGGTTTACTCCAAATATAGAGCAAATTGTTTTTTTTTAATTCATCACTCTATTTTCTACTCTAAAATAGAGTACAATCGGAGAAAACTTAAACTATATTATAGAATTACTCTATTTTAGAGTAAAATAGAGTAAGCCATTGGAGATGGTCTTACCTTTTGAAAACTCTTTTGGTGGTTTTAAGCTTTTACCTTATTTTTAAAGTTTTTCAATGTTTTGAAGCCATTTAAATGCTTTTGGATATGCATGTTTTTCAGATATGAAAAAGACTTGGAAGACTTCCCTAGTCTTCTAACATTTAATGCACTAGAAAAAGTTTTCTTCCATGTCTTCTCTTTCATAACAGATATGTGTGTTTTGGTAAGTTTTTATGTCTGATTTTTCTTTATTTAGTAACATTTGGTTGCTTAAAGCTCTTATATTTTTCTCAAACTAAAACTCTCCAATCTTTGTATAATCTCTAAGAACTTGAAAACACCAAACTTTATATCAATTTATCTTTTTTTGTCTCATGTCTTTCTCACTAATTCATCTTGTTTTGTAAGTTTTTTATTACATGGTTCTCATCTTCCACTCCTTTAAAGGTAAAACTCTTAATCATATTTTTCCATTTGGTAACCTCTTGTTGCTTAAATCTCTTACCTTTTGAGAACTCTTTTGGTTGTTCTAAGCTCTTACCTTATTTTTGAAAATTTTCTATGTTTTAAAGTCATTTGAATGCTTATGGATAGGTAGGTTTTTCAGATCTGAGACAGACTTGGAAGACTTCTTAGGAAGTTTTATAACATTTAATGTACTAGAAAACTTCCAGGAATCTTCCACCATATCAAGTGGAGTCCAAGTTTGTCTTTGAGGAGAAATGATCTATAATAATTTTGTTTATGGCATGTTTTATGATTTGTAGGTGTACTCATTAAGTTGTGAATTATTTTGTAAATTTGAAGAGATATTAATAAAACATTTTGATAAATATGTTCATGTCTACAGTATTATATTGCCAAAAGTTATTGATACAACTTCAGTAGCAAAACACAATAACAAAAACAATTAGTCAAATTTACTACAACTAAGGAAGAATTTTTTTCAAGAAAATTTAGTCGGATTCACAAAAGATCAAACATTACATAAGTTCAAACATATAACAGTTTTACTAGAAGTATTTTGGGAAGTCTTCTAGACTTCTCGTAAGACTTAAATTTAAAGCGGAAAATTCAAATTTAAGCGGGAAACTCAAATTTTAAGTGAAAATTAAAATTTCAAATTTTATAAAAGTTAAAAGTATATCTTATGATCTAAGAAGACACATTAAACCATATAACTTGATATTCTTGAAGTTACTTGATACTTTTGAAAGTGAAAAATATATCTTGAAGCTGAAAATACAAGTTTTACAAAAACTTAAACCAATTAGACTTCCCGTGAAGACTTCTAGAATTATCTAGAAACATTAATAAACATGAATGTTGATAACCCCATAATTAAAGCTAATTAAGTTATTTATATATTTAACTTTTATTTTGTGGGAAAATAAGTTTAAAACTTTTAATTCAGAGATATATAAAACGAGGTCATAGTTTGGGAGACATTTGATGTTATACGATATTTCTTGTGGGAAAATAGCTCGTCGGCTTTTATTTTATTTTATGTAATTAATAACTATACAGTTTTTTGAAACTGATTTACCAACTAATGACAAGCCACGTGATCAATCATGTTATAGTGTATTTAAAAAATTAAAGATATTAGAAAAACAGAATTAACAGTAAGTTATTAACAAAATGCAAAAAAAATACTAACTCAAATTTCTAATACATGAGATTTTGTTTGATTTTGAGTTAGCAATTGAATTATCAATTTTACTAAAGGGATAACTCAAACATAACACACTTTAACTCTAAACAGTAATTCAAAAATTAAAGCTAATTTATGATTGGTAACTAACATTTTTGAGTTATACTCTTAACTCAAATTTAATCAAGTGTAATTTATGCACCAATTAAAACTTAATCAATTTGTAGTTGGATCTTTGTTTGGGTCGAGTTTTCAATATCAATTGATACCAACTGGTTTACTATTGGTTAACGCCATAAACCATTAAAACTAAGCCAATCTTAGTTTGTGTGGAAACATGTTTTGATCTTTTAGACTAATAAGGAGAAAGAGACGTGTGTCTTGCTGATGATGTTGTGACCTTTATCAAAACTAAGACAAGTGTTTTATGAGGTGGTGGATTATAAGATAATCATGATCTTTAACACATTTGTCAGCCATCTTTTTTTCTTCTTTTTAAAAAAAAAAAAATTGGTTAAACTTTCATTGGCCATCATATTTATAAAAGGGACGAAATTGGTTTAAGTTTGTCTGGACGGAATTATATTCTTCGATCACGATCCTTCACATGAAGGCGTGAAGCATCGGAGAACGTTAGATGAGACATTTTATTCTAAATAATTTTAATTATATATTACAGGAAAGATTTGAAGGAAAAGTACACATGTGTGTGGTATATAAATACAGAACAGGGAGTATTGCTTACAACATATCTCTTTTCGAGATCTAAATCCATTTTGTCCACCAAACTTTTCTTTCTATTTTGTATTTTGGTATGGTATCTCTCTAGACTCGGTCCACCAAACTTTCCTTACTATTTCGAGATCTAAATCCATTTTGTCCCAGATTCCCAAATATAAAGGTAAAATTGCTTACAACATTTCTTTTTTCTATTAACTTTTTTTTTTCTTTTCCAAAACTGTAACCATTTATATTTCGTGTTCAGATCTGTACAAAAATTAAAATAACAGTATCAAATTTTAAAAATAATATAAAAATATAAAATAAATAAGAGTTGTCATATTACAGTTTTCAAACTGAATATCATCAATTTTTTTTGAACATATGTATTTAACAACATTTTCAAAATTAGGTTTCACGATCCATTTCTTTTGTAGCGTATAAGAAACTGCCCGAATCTAAATTTGGATTTGGATCCATGAATTAAAATAATAATATTAAGTAATATAAACTAGATTTTGACCCGCGCAGGCGCGCGGGTGTATATTTTGAAAAATATGTTGATATTTGTTTTTCATGTAATTATTAGGATTTGGAAAAATGAATCCGAGGAACATAACCGATACCGATCCAAAGATATAGTACCAAACCCAAACATAAATTGATTAAATATTCTAATTATTCAAAATTTTGTTATTTAGAGAACCGAATCTGATCCGAACCGAAGTATTTGGGTATCCGAATTTATCTAAAAATAGATTTATATACTTATATATATTAATTATTTTTAGATTTAACGTATATAAAACATCAAAAATGATACTTTTAAATTGGTTTAAATACTTGAAAATATATATAGATAGTCAAAAGTAAATATCTGAAATAGTTAAAGTATACTCAAATCACCAAAAATACTTAAAATAATTATTGATTTCGTATCCAAAATTTTAAATCAAGCCAATTGATATGTTAAGCTTAAGTATTATGACATATGTTATTTAAATTTATACGTAATATATTATTTTATTTATACATTTTGAGAAATTTAAAATATATAATGATTTAAGACTTTAAAAATAATTTAAATTAGTTATCCAAACCCAAACCAAACCCGCAAAGATCCAAATCGAACTCAAACCAAAATTTAGAAACATTCTAATAAGGCTGAAATCTTTGACCCCGAAAACCCAAAATACAAACCGATCAGAACTAAACCCGTATGGGTATCCAAAAGCCCATCCCTAGTCATTATTATATATCGTATTTTATCATCATATAATTAATCGTATTTTATATGTACCATCATATAAGTAATCATATAATTAATAGTATTTTATACATACCATCATATAAATAATTACATATATTATATTTTTAAAACTTAATATGAAATATGAAAACCATAATTTGAGTTGGTATTTCAAATTGGGCTTTGTATTATATTTTTTTTATATATATTGACAATATTTTTTTATAATGGTTATTGAAAAATAGTTTAGTAAAAATCCATTTTTGAATATATGTATATTTTTGAATCAATTTTTGATATAAATCAAATTTGAATTATTATTTTGATTTGAAATATGTATATAAAGTTTAAATTTTGTTTTATGGTTAGTTTAGAAAAAAAAATTTTAGGGAATTAGATTGACCCATTTTGGTATATTTTAAAAGTGGCCTAGATAACTTTCAATTTTAAAAAAAAACATAAGCCCATTACTTTTATTCTTAATACTACTATCCTTGTTTTCAAACAAAAATATTTTTTTTTAAAAGACTGCAATCCATGTTTCCAAACACTCCAAATTTTTAAAAGTCCTATTCAAGTCTCCAAACACTCCAATTTTGTACTTGAGTTTTAATAAGATAGATGGTAGAAACTAAATAAAAGTTGTCATATAAGATTTTCGAACTGATTTTCATAAATATTTTCAAACATTCATAAATTCCTTATATTACTTACATCTCTTCTTTTTACCGAATGAGTTTTCATATCAGTAGATACCCGGAAATGAATCAAATTTAGATCCATAAAATCATAGTTAAACTAATAATATAAAATGATAAGAATAAAATAAAAACTAAAAAAAGTATTATCATATCCATGTTTTTGAATATTTTTACTAAGGACATTATCAAAAATGTTTCCATAAATGTTTTCTCTACTTCTAAAGTAATTAGTTTTGTTTTCTTGGTTTCTTCTTGTTGTTTTATTAAGAACATAAATTGTCTTGTCTAAATTTTAGCTGAATTTCCATGAAGACGTACTAAAGACAATGATCAAATCCTATATAGTTAAATCACCATCTCTCAACTCCATATTGCTTATGTTAAATACTCACAGCATTGTTATCTTTAGGCCGGTATGGAAGCTGCACGAAGTTTGTTAGGGAAAGGAATTACTCTTCTAAAAAACCTGCAACATATGGCCCTTTCCGTAACCGAGTCAGGGGCACGGCTTTTCGTTACTAGATTCTTGAGACAGTTCATATCGATTGGTTGTTTAACGTGAGGCTCACCCTTATCTCCAGGAGTTAGATAATATAATGTTGCACAATATGTTACACTAATAGTTACCGATTTAAATTGAACAGGATACTAGAAGACGGAGGAACAATGTTCACGTTCGGAGGAAATTATTCTAATTGTCTTTTGAAATCTATCCTCAAGATTCACAGTCCTCAGTTTTACTGGAAGGTTCATTTATATATATATATTTAAGACAATGAGAAAATAGAATATAGCCTATCGATAGCTAAAGAACCTGCTTCACAGGTGATGACACAAGCGGATTTAGGACTGGCAGATGCTTATATCAGTGGAGATTTTTCTTTCGTGGATAAAGAGTTGGGAATGTTGAATCTGATTATGGTACATAATATGTTTACTTCTTCAATCACTCGAGTTATTTCCAATGTTTATCTGCTTACTAGACAAAACTTTTTGCAGATTCTCATTGCTAATAGAGACTTGAGCTCAAGAAAACCAAACTTTGCTAAGAAAAGGTAAAGGACTTGGTCTCTCTACACAAAAGATTGTTGAAACATCTGCAACTAAACTGGAAGAAAGCAAAACAAACTTAGAAGCAAAACTCGATTGAAACAAATATTAGTTTTTGGATTTGTTGTTTATACTCTTCAGAAACCCAGTATTATTTTTCCTTTCAGGAATCCCATCTTACCAACTAAATGATGTTCTCCACAAAAAAAATTACTTTTTCTTTAGGAATCAACTTTTTATTTAAAAGTTTTACCGAATTGATTTTTCAAAATTAACAAAGATAAGGAATAAGCTTTCATTTTTATTTTTGGTTTTAACAGGGGATGGTGGACACCAATGTTTTTAACTGCCGGTTTAGCATCTGCAAAGTATTTTTTTAAGCATGTCTCTAGGCAAAACACTCTAACACAAGCTCGAAGGAACATTTCTCGTCATTATGACCTTGTTAGTGGCTTTAATCTCTATCGCTCTTGAAATCTTGATAAAACATTCCTTGGTCTTATGGGTTTATAATCACATTCTCTGTTCATTCACAGAGCAACGAGCTTTTTAGTCTTTTCATGGATGATACCATGGCTTACTCCTCTGCAGTATTCAAGGTGGCCACTGAAAAACATCAGAGGATTTTCTATTTTTAGGCTTCGGTCTTACTTGATTATGAATTTGACGTCAACCGTTCTCCATTTTCATGTTTATAGTCAGTGAATGAGGATCTAAGAACTGCACAAATGAGAAAAATAACTCTTTTGATTGAAAAGGTAAGATCATTTTCTTGATTTAATAACAAAGAACTGCGATATTTCTTTGTTATTTTCTAATCGAAGGTGGGAAAATTTCAGGCAAGGATAGAAAAGAATCATGAGGTTTTAGAGCTAGGATGCGGATGGGGAACCTTGGCCATAGAAGTTGTCAGAAGAACTGGATGCAAATACACTGGCATTACTCTATCTATTGAACAGCTTAAATATGCAGAAGCCAAAGTTAAAGAAGCTAGACTTGAGGTTTTGTCTAATCCATCTAATACAAGAAACATTAATCAAGCTTTATGATTAACAATATTACTTCTGAAACGACAGGATAGGATTACATTTCAGCTTTGCGATTATCGCCAACTGTCTGATGCTCAGAAATATAACAGAATCATAGCTTGGTAAACACTTCTTTTTGTCCCTCGTTATTAAAATAAATTTGTGATATGACGAAACATGTTTTCGGATGTTTCAGCGAAATGATAGAAGCGGTTGGCCACGAGTTCTATGAAGCGTTTTTCAGCTGCTGTGAAGTTGCGCTTGCAAAAGACGGCATTTTTGTCATGCAGGTAACATTTGCTTCTCCATCACGGCTCTCTCATGGTTGCACAACCCTTGATCGTTTTAATGTTTAACAGTTCACAGCTGTACCTGAAGAGCTTTACGATGAGACCAGACTAAGTTCAGGTTTCATAACGGAATACATATTTCCAGGTGGCTGTCTTCCTTCTTTAGCCAGAGTTACTTCAGCCATGTCCTCCTCCTCTAGGCTATGGTAAATTCTGTACTTTATCATGTTTTAGCTTCAAAGGTACTTTCTCTGCTTTCTCTACCCATATAACACCTGAAAACACACAGCATTGAAGACGTCGAGAACATTGGGATTCATTACTACTATACACTGAGATGTTGGAGGAAGAGATTCTTGGAGAACCAAAAGTAAGTTAATTCTTGAAAAACTTTCCCATGTTTTCCCTATTGGAACAAGTATTATTTGTCCAGGACAATTAACTATTATTTGTGTAGACAAATCATGGAGCTTGGATTCGATGATAAATTCATAAGGACATGGGAGTATTATTTCGACTATGTTGCCGCTGGTTTCAAAACTCTTACCCTTAGAAGCTACCAGGTAACACACACACTCAAACCTTATTCAGAACTAAAAGCATGCTTCTTCCCTCAGTGTCGTGTCACTCAACATAGACTTCATTTAAATAACTTTGTCTTTCTGAAACATTGCAGATAGTTTTTTCACGTCCAGGGAACATTGCTGCATTCGGAGATCCATTCCATAGTTTCCCTTCTGCTCTGAAAAAACAAGAGTAGATGAATCATTGCTTTTGTTATTTCCTTGTCAGCTTGCCTTGTTTGTTTGCAAAAGTATTTGTATTGTCGAAAGATCTACTTTCACCATTGATTAAACAATCTTGTTCAAGACCATATATCAATGTCACTTCTACAATGTAATATCATACACTTTTACTTAACACTAGAGATTTTTTCCGCGCTTCGCGCGGATTGTGTCTTATAAATTTATTTAATTTATAATATTATTTGTCGATTTTTTTCTTTTACATTAACTTCTTGTTTTTCCAATGTTAGTTTTTCTTAATTTAAATTTATATGTTTATAATTTTTCATTTTTCTTGTTGTAGATTGAGAATTATATTTTTTATTGATGGTTTTTTGTATGTGACATAATTTTTCTTCAAATTGCGAAGAGCCTATAGGCACAAAAAATCATAATTTTTGTTTTCACTTATATAACATTTTTTCTCTTTTACACACGGAGTTTAGTACACTGCTATAAGCAATGGAGAACTCTATTCATATAAGATTCACATCTATGCATTTTGACAAAGAAGAATTTTAGCCATCTTTAGTTTCGAAATGGACCAACTTCAGTCATATACACTATATTTTCTCTATGATTCAAATCTTACAATTTTAATATATGTGTAGATTTCCATGTGAAAAAGCACGCACGCCATCTATCATTCAACCTATTACTTTTTCCAAAGTAAACAGTATAATCCTCGTTTGGTTAGCTCCACAAACTAATCTCTTTGGATCAGTTTACTAAAAAATATGGATACTAATGTCAGAAAAGAATATAAACACTATCAGCAATAAATATTGACACAAGACTATCTAGTTCAAGGAACATATTCAACGTAATGCGTTTATATCAGGGCTGGCTTTGCGGAAAAGACTGCCAACCAAAGATCGCTTGAGGCGTTGGGGGTTAAATGTCTCCGGAATGTGCGTCCTTTGTAATCTGGAAATAGAGACTCACCATAATTGCTCTTTCTCTCGCTTGATATGGAAGCCTTTTGCTGCTGAAGTTTGGATTTCTCCTCCGGCTGATCTACACTCTGTTGCAGCCTGGATCAATCAACCTCGTGTCAACGCAGATGTGCATGCTACTCCAGTCATCAAGCTCTACTTTCAGTCTGCCATCTACCTGCTGTGGAAAGAGCGTAAAGCTCGTGTGTTCACAGCTGTTTCCTCACCTTCATCAGTCATCCTTACCGCTCTCGACCGTATGATGCGTGACCGTCTCCTCTCTTACCTGACAAGTTCTTCTTTCTCCTCTTCTCTACTTCTTTTTATCTTTCTTGTATAAAACCTCCTTAAGGCTTTTTTTACCTTGAGTAGTTGTTGGTTGTTTTTGTTTTCTTACTGTAATAAGTTGTTTAAAAACAACAGTGTAACCTTTCAGAAAATAATAATCTTAACATCTTACCAAAACAAAAATAACAAATATTGACTTATTTATGTGAATATATATTTTATTTTAAATCATTATAGTGGACGAAGAAAGCACCATAATTTGTACAACAAATTTTCTTAGATTCACCTCATCATACTCACCATTTTACCATTTTAATTACATAATTTTACATGAGCTTCTTCACCCTCCTCGGTTATTTTCTCTTTATTTATAACTACAACTTAAAGTTATAAACTATATATATTATAAATTAATAATTTATTTACCCTTGAATTCTAACGATTACAAATAGAATATAATTCAATATAGATATATGATTCTATTAATAAATTAATTAGCAGTTACAAATTTGAAATTTCTAAAAATATCAAAAGTTGTATGTTAGTTAATTATCTTCTAAATGATATTTATTTCTAATTGTTTTTGGATGAGAATATTTTGGCTGAGGTGGATACTCTCAAAAGCTTTGAATTTAGTCCCTTTTATATAGTAGGATTTGATGGAGCAACAAATCAATTCTACTTGGACCCTGAAAAATCCTTTTACAACATTTGATTAATGAGGTACCCATTTTATTAGGTGATATGAATATAAGACTGCTAGAAAGTTGTTCAATCAATATTCAGTATGAATAAGAAACTAAAATACAAATGTTGAAGAGGAAATTAAAAAAAGGTTTATAGTGGTTATTTTTATTCACTGTTATAGATCACTTTGCTTATATTCATATCATTCGTTTGTACTTCCTATTGAGAAGAAGAAATGCAAACCATCTGAAACTTGCGTTGTAGCAAACAGAAGATTTGAATTACTTGATTCCATTGTTAGGACGAACATCTTCATTCGAGGGGGGCTTCGTAAAATAAGGAACTACTACTCTAGACTTCTTTACTTCTTTGTGCCACCTTTCCTGTCCATCATAATCTCCTTCACACATTCTGTAATTAAGATAAACAAAATTATAAAGCCCTTTTTCAAAAAAAAAAAAAAATTATATGGTTAGGTAAAGATCAGGAACATAGATTCAGTGTTAAATAATCTCACACTGAAAATTTATCACAATAATGTATTGAATAATCCCAACAAAATTCTTAATTAACACCATAAATCTCAAGAGTGAAGGCAATCTGCAAAAATTTATCAAACAACAATCATAAGATGTAGTGTAAAATATTGTTGTTTTTACATAATAATATTGGAGATTTACATGAGTCCTGAACATATCTTATATTTGGTTGTAGGTTAAGTACTAACCGAAATCAATATATTGGGATAACTGATTTTTAGAAACAGGATTATGATAAATATATGGGATTTCTAATGCTCCAAATACTGTTATAATATCTTGTTAGCCTATTCCTAAACGCAAATGATAACTTTTTATCAATATATAAAAATAGGGTATCTATAGATTTCTTGGAGTTTCGAGTATATTTTTGAGTTTTTAGGTATTTATTGTTTTTTGCTCAGGGTTTTGACTATATTTTTAGGGTTTTGGTTTTATGTTGGATTGTTTTTGGTTTTCTCGGATTTTAGATTCTTTTTAAAAAAATTGGTATATTTTTGAATTTTTGAATAAATTTTGAAGAAAAATTTATATGTGGTAGCTGACTCAGCATAAATTAAAATTTTTGTATTTGAATCAACGGAAAGTGTACATGTGGCATTTGATTTAGCATGTTTGACCAACATTATTTCAGTCAAAGTTGATTTCGGGTTGAGTTTGATAGTTCATGTAATTTATTTGAAATAAATGTTAGTTTATGATGAAACCGACGAGATAACAAAATTCAGATAAGAAAAATCAATGAGAATTGTTGAAGTTAGAATTTAGTATTTGAGACCAGTTAAAAAATACTCTCAGTTAATAAAATAAATAGACTTTGATCCGCGTAACCGCGCGGGTATTATTTTTCACTTTCAATTTTTATTTGTACTAAATGTTATAGTTGTAAAATTTAATCGTATTACATTAATTTTATAATATAACATTCGAAAGATAACATTTTTTGAACTACATCGAGTATTTTTTTTTTGTATTTTACAGTAAATTATATCACATATATTGGATATCATATAAAAATGCCAAATTTATATAATTAGACTTTTGTCTAGGATATATAGAAAACAATTTTTTTTCTGAACTAAAAATACCAACAATAAACAACTATGAGTTAGTATGCTATTTAAACTGATATGTTAGTTATAACATTTGTAAGAAAATAAAAGACTATTCAACTTCTATCAAATTTGCAACATAAAGCAAATAAATATTATAATTTGTAAGAAAAAAAAAATAGAAATATAAATTTAATTTAACAGATAATAAATTAATAATGGGTTTAAGTTTGTGTATATTTCATTTAATAATTTTGGTAAGATTAAATTGTTAGTGGTTCACTAGTTCAAAGCCTATTTATAACCGATTGTTGTCCGGAAAACCTAATAACAAAACATGTATTTGCATCGAGTTAATAACCAAATACTTTTTTTAATGTGTCTGTCGTTGAACGTTTTTTTGAAATACTCTATTTCTCTCTCTATCTTATTTTTCGGTGTAAATCAAGTGAAACTATATATACTAGGGATTTGAAACCCTAGAGTAGAGAATATACCTCAACCGCTTTGCAAGGAAAATTACGTGAATTTAGTATAAAATCTATTGGTTAGCACAAATTTAGGCAATAGTTTGGATGCTAATTATTCATATTATTCGATATAGATATTTTTGGAACTAATTTATCGATATACAGAAGGTGTAGATTTTTTCGATGGATTTTATACATGTCGAGGGGAAAATGAGTTTGGAAACAAATTATGTTATTTAGTAATAGGTAACATTATAATTGTTTTTGTGTGTTTTACTTTCTCAATCTTAATGTTATAATAAAGATTCCTCATTGATATATACGTATGGAGGGACTAAGAAATATATTATAGTTTGGATTTTCATATATTGATTTTTTTTAGAAAGGCTGCAAAAAATTGGGGTAAAAATACCTAAATTAATATATACGTATGAATGTATATATTGATTTAATACAAAAATAAATAAATATATATATATATATATATATATATACATATGAATATGTTGGTTTGTATCTAATATAAAAATTAATAATATATACGTATGAATATATTAATTTGTCTAGTTTGTTTGGATTTTGAATATATTGATTTTGTTTGTTTAGAAAAGATACAAAAATAACTAACTTAAATCTTCCATTGCTCTCTATACAAGTTCCATCAGCTATAGGTAAAGAAGAAAAAAGATAAATTGTTGTGGTTTATATTAAAAGAAAGCTATGCCAATTTGAAAGTTACGTATATCAATGACTTAAGAAAGTTATGTACATCAATAACAGTAGACTGAACATTTGAAAGTGAGGAAAGTAATATCCGTATAAGATCAATGTCAATTTCATTTTGTTAACTGATTGTTGCCGTATTATTTTTTGGGTTAAAATTTGATTTAGGAAAATGTATTAATGAACAGAAAAAGACACATAAATATTTAAGGTAGGTTAAGAAATTAATTCAGTGGCATTGCATTGTAATTTTTAGGATTATTTCTTATTTGTACTTTTCTTTTAATAAAATAGATTTTTATTAGTTTTAGCTGGTTTTAGAAATTTCTCCCCTCAATTTAGCAAGCCGAAAGTCAAATATATTTTCATAGGCTTAACATTGGCCCAAGCCTGATCCGTTCCATACACTTTTTTTTTTGTCATCAACTTTACAGACTCATACAGACTCTATAAACCAAGCCGGAAAATATTGATCCATGTGAACGACGAAAGACGGCTGAATCCTAACACTGCGTGCTAGGCTATCCGCCTTTGTATTATGCGCTCTTGGTACATGGACGATCTCTGATTGGAGAAAACTTGCTCTCAAACTTTTAATGTTTTCCAAATAACTTGCAAAGGCTGGCCACTCTTCTGGTTCCGAAACCATCTTCACCAATTGAAAACAATCCGTTGCAAACGTAACCTGACGTAAATTCCTCATAGATCTGATCCATACACTCTAATGCACAATTTTGTACGGTCCCAAAATGCCAAACATTCTCATTGTCTAAGAATTCATTATCAACTTGTTTATTTTAAAGTTAAAAAAAAAACTTGTTTACTTTTTTTGTCAACCCAACAACTTCGTTGATTAATAGGAAGTATAAATACAAGTGAAAGTCGGTTTAACATTTCGAGCCCAACAAGACAACAAAATTTAAAGCCCAATCGAAAGAGTTATCTTCATGTGTGTCCAGGTGCTGTTTCTAAAGAGGTTGAAAACACGCACCAAACATGCGGGACTCTCGATCTTCGGCCCACCGCCATGCTTCTCCTCCGCAGCCTCCTCCACGAAACTCTTCCAGCGAAGATTTTGTGCTGCCGTAACCCGCTACCACATGTATTCTTCCTCCTCTCTATCGCCATCGATATCAACAAGCTCAAATCACTGGTCGTCGGTAGACGGTAGTGAAGAATAACGATCAATTTTCAATGGCTCATAACAGAGATTTTATCAAAACGTTTTCAAAGAAAATTTCGATTCTGCTGAATCTATATAAAACCATGAAAATAAAACCAACAGCTCATTCCTTAAACTGATTTGGAGACTTTGCATATGTCAGGATAACTACAAAGATTGATTCCATCTCGAGAATAAAGACTGAGCATAACCAGCTAGAGTAACATATCTTGAGTATCAAATGGGATTTGATTTGAAACATAGAGGAGAAAAGAGAGAAAACGAAACTTTATTAAATCAAACCAACTCGAAAAGGATAAGAAACACGAAGAACATAAACATTAAACAAGTATGATTTGATTAACACATCAAATTCGTCTTGAAAATTGCCACGCAAAAATTTATAAACGATCACGAGATTGAACTGTATTTCCACCTAGAAAATACGAAATTGTCAGTCAACAGGTTTTTGCAAACTTGCCAGCAACAAACAACAAAAAGCCATATTTAACTTATATTTTCAAGGTATTAATGAGTTTCACAAGTTTTGGAAATTAAAATTTTCAAAATTATTGAAAAAAATATTTTCCTATCTTAATATCAAAAACTATACATTGTAAAATCTTATATTATTTAACTAATATGGTATTTTAAAATAGTTTATGAAGGTGTTAGTTCATAAAACTGTCATACCGGTTTTTCAGAATTGAAATGATTAAGAGCCTGACTGGTTCAATCGCAGTGGTTGCGGTTGCGGTTGCGGGAGTTTGCGGATGCGGATGGTTGCGGTTTCTAGCGGTTTTATGAGATTTGTACGACTGATTTTGCGGTTAGAAATTGATGCGTTTGCGGGATACTTATGACTGGTTAACTACCAAATGTAGCAGCGGTTAAATAATAAATTAACAATATTTACATTTTATACAATTATAAAAATATCAAAAATAATAATATTATAATAAATATAAAAGTTATATTAGAAAGTTATAGTTTAAATTTTTTAAAAATATAGAAAATATTTTTATTTTAAAGTTTTATAATATTAATTAAAATATAATATATATTTTAGCATTTTTATAATTCTAATTTATTTTTTTTATTGAATATTTTTATTTTTTATATTTATATTGTTTTCGAAAAAAAAGAATTTTTTTTATCCTTCCGCAACCGCCCGCAACCGCAAACGCTAGCTGGAACCAGCTTTTGAATTTATGAGGTTCAGAGCGATTTGGAGCGGTTTGGAGCGTTTTGAGCGATTGTTGCAAAACGCCAACAACCGCTACCAACCGCACAAGCTGCGTTTGCGGGTGGTAGCGGGAAAACCAGTCATACCCTAACTATCACCTGGCCTAAAACAACCCCCTCCATGAAATATTTTTTGGAGTTTATAAACAAAAAATATTAATATTTTAATATATTATAAATAAAAAATAAAGTTTTCAACTAAAAATTAAATCAGTAAATTGACATGTGTTGAATGAAGTTTTAAAAAAGTTCTTAAAAGTCTTCCATTTAAGAACCCCATTTCACTCACTTTTTCAATTTTTTATTATTAATTTTTTAATACCATGATATATCCATGAAAATTTATCATTGGAATTGTTCAGAGATTTTCTGTTAAAATATAGATCATGAGTAATTTTGTTTGGTTGTTAGAGTTATTACCGTGACTAAATAAGGTTTTTTTTAATGATCATGATGTGAAACCTCTGATTGTTGGATCAAATCTGCTTCTTCTTTTTTTGAACAACTGCTATGATTTCCCCATATTATATTAGTACTATTAGTATAGTTAAATGAATAATTAAGCAGAAGATAATATTGTTGAATCATTTGACTAAAGTAAATGTAATATATAGCAATCTACTGTAAGAAAATTAGTAACAAATCTAGTATGGAATAAAAATAAATAACGTATTTTAAAAACAGATGTAAAATTTTTATTAGATTTTATTTACCTTTTTTCCAACGATTATTTTTTTCCGGGGTTTATTGAAGGAGTGGATTTGAAAGAGTTTAAATATTTTAAAAATAAAATATGTTAACAGAAATTGAAAATTAAAAAACAAACAAGAGTCGAGCCTCAACAATAACAATATAACAAGAACAAAATCCGTACTAAAGCATCTTCGTCTCTTTCAATTAGGGTTTCTTCAGGCGAAATTGTGGATTTAAATTAATCGAATTGATCTCGTTTCGGGTTTCTTCGAATTGCCAATCGAGAGAACGCATATGAGAAAAGAGTGATTCGATTCGATTCCTCGAGATGGAGCAGTTTGTCAACTTCATCATTCGACCTCCAAGGTTCCTCTCTCCTTCAATTACGATTTGATTTTGAAAGTTTTTGTCTTTCGATTTCCATTTCGAGATTCAATCGTTTTAGGAATTGGGTTTCTTCTGAATTTGAGATTCCCTGACAAAAGTACTTTAATTGACAAGAATCAATTTTTTTTTATTTTGTTCTTTTGTCACACACGTGATCTCTCTAAGAAGAGTTAGTTACTACTATTCAGATTCTACTGGGTCCTAATTCTGAAACTTCTTATAATCATTCAAGAACGTGTCCATGTTCACTGTTTACTATGTTGGAGATAAAGAGATTACAAACAATCCATCAATAAATTGTCAGTTTAGTTATATTTTGACCTTTTTGTGTGTGTGTGTGATGCAGAGCTGAGTACGACCCTGAACATGATCTCTTGGAAAAGGATTTCATGATGAAAGGCAGATGGTATCACAGGAAAGATTTAGAGGTAAACAATGTTTTCTTCATTTGTTTCTTGTAATAAATGGGATTTAGGTAGGTAGGTCCCTATAGTTGTTCTTCTTGCAAAGTCAAATCTCATTTATTCAAGTAAGGTGTCTCTATATAGTTTCTGTACCTATAAGTAGCATATGGAAGTAGTCAAAAGTGTTTCCATTAGCTATTTAAAATTGTTTTCTTTACTTGTTAATTAAATCGAATGGCATAGCAGGTTAAAAACAGCAGAGGAGATGTTCTCCAGTGTAGTCATTACATGCCTGTTGAACTCCCTGAAGGGAAGCCTTTGCCCTGTGTTATATATTGCCATGGAAACAGGTAGGTACACACACAGTGAATCACGAATATGTTTTAACTTCATTTTTAGTATTTGTTAATTGTACTGCAATTTTCTGTCATTCAGTGGATGTAGAGCGGATGGTAGTGAAGCCGCAGTTGTGTTGCTTCTTTCAAACATCACAGTTTTCACCCTTGACTTTTCCGGATCTGGTCTCTCTGGCGGGGAACATGTCACCTTGGGCTGGAACGAAGTAATGTGCTTCTTTATTCGTCCTTGTTTATCTCTTCTGATCTTTAATATATAATTGTTAAATATTTTGTTGTGAATGGTTGCAGAAGGATGATCTGAAGGCTGTGGTTGAGTATTTGCGGCAGGATGGAAATGTATCCCTGATTGGGTTATGGGGGCGTTCGATGGGTGCTGTTACTAGGTTCCTTCTTCTGTCTCTTGCAATCACGTGGTCCTGCATGCTAAACTCTGATTGAATCATCCTCTCTGTTTACAGCTTGATGTATGGAGCTGAGGATCCTTCCATTGCAGGAATGATTCTAGACAGCCCCTTCTCCGATTTGGTTGATCTGATGATGGAACTTGTAGATACTTATAAATTCCCTCTACCAAAGTTCACTGTAAGTAATTTTCCTTGTCGGATTCTTTTTCTGTCTTCCACATTGCTTTTGTTTTTTCTATGGTTTTAATCTCCTTCCACTGTATATTTAGGTGAAATTTGCAATACAATTTATGCGTAGAGCTATTCAGAAAAAAGCCAAGTTTGATATAATGGATCTGAACACCATCAAGGTTGTGTGTAACTATGATGTTTGTAACAAGCAGCATTTTTTGCTTGTCATGATCATGATGCTGGTTGGTTGGTTTGTTTATCTTCCATTGCTGCAGGTGGCAAAATCTAGTTTTGTTCCAGTTTTATTTGGACATGCCTTAAATGATGACTTTATCCGCCCTCATCATTCAGATCGTATATATGAAGCCTACGTAGTAAGTTGATAGCCTTTCGTCTTATATGTTCTCTTCTGCTGTAGCTTCTATGTGATTTTGCCATAAACATCTCTGGCTTTGTATGATTATTTGTAGGGAGACAAAAATATAGTAAAGTTTGAGGGAGACCATAACTCACCAAGGCCTCAGTTCTTCATTGATTCGATAAATATATTTTTCCATAACGTCCTTCAACCTCCAGAGGTGGTGGGGCCAACATTATATGACCCATTGGATGATTACTTTGCAAAGGTAATGCAACCAACCATGGCGCATCCTATGACTGTTTTATTTTATTTTATTTTATTTTTCTTCTCTAATCAGAATATTGATGTCTATTCTTTTTTTTTATGTTCAGGGCGGTTGGAGTAGTATGCATGACACAACTATTCCAGAATCCTCAATGCAGAAAAGTGAGTCATACATACTCTTGAGTTTCTGATATTTTGAGCTCAAACGCATCTTTTTGTCTACTATTCAGGTTTAGCCTCGAGTAGCAGCATCTCTGACGCAATTAATGAAGTCCGTACAAAAAGACCGATGAGTCGCACAGATGTCAGTAATTCTCTGACTAATCTGAGCTTTTCTAAAATTGCTAATGCCCACTAAGACAGTTCTGATGGGGTTTGTATATTACTTTCATCAGGTTCCTTCGAATGTTACATCTAGCGGTTCTGCATCAGAAACTAAGGTATTAGATCAGTTTCTCTTTCTTTCTTTTTTCTTTGAAACACTCTCTTCCTTTTTTCTTATTTGCTTTTCTTGTGTTGTTTTTTATTGGTTGCTAGTTTGCTACTACTCACCATGTTAACTTTGATCAACAAAAGAAAAGTAGAGACAGATGTATCATAGTGGCCATCTAATATTCTTTGTAAACAGGAAAAAGAGAATCATGATGGTCGTGACAGTTCATCATCTCCTGATATGATAAGCTTTGATTTGTTAAACGGCGATGAAGATGTAGAATATCACTTGGAGGACATCCCATCTAATGCAGAGGAAGAAGAAAGGGTGAGATCGATCAAAAAGCAGACATATTAATTCTAACTAATATGTCTCTTGTTCTTATTTTGACATTCATTTAATAATGTTATTTACTTCATTTCAGATGCTTATGAGAGCGGTGATGGAATCATTGAAGGACTTGGAAGTGCAAAGTCTTGAGAATAAAGAAGCTCCAGAGAAGAGAGTTTACGGAAACAATGCTTTTCGAACCGCACAACAATCCCTCCTTTCAACTCAAGCGAACCAACCAGAGACTGATTCTGGTTCCGGGGATGCATTACCATCTTCTTCCGAGTCCAGTGCACCAAGTGAGACGCCTGCTTCTTCTCTACCTGTGTCTGGCTCTTCGAGCGAGAAGGTAAACGAGACAGGTGACATGTCAGCGGTTGCAAAGCCCACGGTGACAGTTGAACGTAGTAGTAGTAGTAGTAAATGGGATTTCAACTTCTTCAAAAACAGCAAATAATTCCAGTTATTGAGTTTGGTTTTGGAACTGGGTGAAGTCAATGCAAATGCATATATATCCAAAAAAATAGTTGGTTTCTTTTTCAAAGATTTGTTCATGATAGGTTAACATTCTTTGTCTTTGGTTATGGTTTTCATCCAAATGTTTGTATTCTTGGGTCTGCACCTTTGTTCATTCCAAGTATTTGCTTAAGTTTACTTCATATGATGATTCAATTATATTTTTGCATTGTACTGCTTTCTGTCTTGTTTCTTGAAGACAATAAGTTGGTTTCAAAGTTAAGTTTTGGAGTGATGGTGGACTATGTTAGTCCATGAATAAAGAATTAAGCAAGCAAGGTAAGTAGCAACACGTTATTAAATAGCAACACAAAGCATGTGGCGAGCCACTAGTTTAGAGTTGAAGTCAGATCCACTGGTTAAAGCAAAATTTATGTTTTGCTTCTTTGTGACGTTGTGCTTGTTTGTGAGATGAGGATGGTGAAGACTCGTGTGAGACGATGCAAGATGATTGTACAACTTCAGTAGCTTTTTGCACCAAAGGCTCGTGCACATAAGACCATCTTTAACCCTATTACCCCTAATGGGTTTCTTAGTAACTTTTAATTAATAAAACTAATCAAATAACTTTAGTTAAGAAACTCCTATTTTAGTCGGTTTATTGGGAGTTTCTTAACTAAAAGTTCTTAAAAAAAATATTAAATATTTTTTTCAATATAAAATTTATTTATTAAATAAAACATATTAAAAGATAATATTTAAAACATAAATAAAAAAATTAAAATTAAAATTAGTACAATAATCAAAAATAATTTAAAAAAACATCCGAGCTTGGTAGTTGTCTCAGTCACGTCCAAATCGACTCCGTAAATGTTCAACCAAATCGGCTTTAAGTTGTTGATGGGTATGTGGATCACAAATTGCAGTTCGAACACCCATCATATTGGCGATATTTGTAGGCATTTCTGAAGAAAAATCGAGATCGACATGTGAAGTTCTGGTGTTTTTTCCTTGTTGAAACTCTGAAACATTAAAATGAGTATATCCATCTCGTTCGTGGATCGGTGGTGGAGGCTCCGTCGGAGAGTTTCGATCGATCAACGGTTCGCTTCTCTTTCGCACGACTGAGAACACGAGAGAGAGAGGAGAGAGAGGAGAGAAGAAATTATAAAAAAAAAATACAGAACCATATACTTTAGCCTAACTGCTGACACGTGCCTCATATAACCGATCATATAGTCGGTCACAAAAGTCTCCTCTTTAGGATCGATAACAGCATATTTAATTTGTTTTTATTTATTTAATTGAGTCATTTTATGTATAATTCCACTAAGGACCGCCCGTTAAAGATGGTCTAATGTCTCAAGGGCTAACACTTCATTTCTCTTTATAAAAAAATATTATATATATTCTCATGTATAACAATCACCATTAATAAGGAAAATATTCTTGGAGCTATGTAAAAAAAAGTGTTGCAAAAACGAAGGCTCTAAATAATGACAAGGAATTAATGGGAGTAATACATTCATATTCATTTCTTAACATTTACACCATTTATGAGAATTATTTTTTTACATATAGTTCATTGTCCTTCTTTTAATTTTAATGAACAACTATATTTTGACTAGGGGTGCCAATTCGGGCTGGTCCGGGCTGGCCCGGTCCAAACCTGCTAAGTCCTTAAATATTTGAGTTTGGCACGGTCCAGCCCATAAATATTTTAGGTCTAGAATTCAAAGCTTGGTCCGGGCCTTATAGGGTTAGAGGGATTTTCGGACTTTTTAGAGTTTTTGAAAATTTTTGTCATTATCACTTCCATCGTTTTAATACATGTGAATTTTCATAGAAAACAGTTTCATTTTTTGTTGTTTTTGAATATGAAGTGAGTTTAAACTGTTCTTCTTTATCAAAAAGGCTTTATTTTTTCGTATGCTTTAAAAATTTATTACAAACAATCCAAATTTATTAAGATTTAAATAATCAAATATAAACTAAAATTAAGTATATAAGAGAAAAAAAGTTATAATAAACATGGTTCAACGTTACATATTTTGTATTTAAAAAAAAAAATATTGTACATAAAAGAATATGGTACATTTGCAAAATTTAAAATGTGACACTTGTAATGATCAAACAATAAAGTACATTAACAACTTTTATATTTGCTTCATTAGGGTTCGGATAAAAATATTAAAATAATATGTCGATAATAATAATGGTTTTGATTGCAAAAACGATAATATTTATGCTAAAATATAAAATTTTAGATATTCGGGCTACCCTTAGCTCAAACGGGCTTAAGCCCAAAATACCCAAAGTCCAAAAAGCCCAATTTTTTTTGGGCCTATAAAACTAAACCCAAACCCGATAATATTTAGGGCTGGGCGGGTTCGGGCTTCAGCTCTAATTGACATGTTTACTTTGACCCCCACATTTAAAATGCAGGCTTATTTTTTTACAAATTTTATTTAATTAAAATTATAATTTTATCCATAATTTATGTATTTTAAGTTTTACATAATTTTACTAGAATTTTTGCACATTATTTATTTATTTTTATTTTTATTTTAAATTCTAAAAAAACATAATCACTGTTCTATATAATTTTTCTTAATTTATATATTTTGAAATTAGATGACAATAAATTATATAAATATCAATTTTTAGTTTATTAGATGCAAGTTTGGATTTCAGTGTTAAATTTGTGAAAAGGCAATTAAAGCACTAATTAGAGATGTTTATTATATATTCATGTTTTTAGATTTGTGAAGACTAATTTAAAAGAAAATTTACAAAAATATTTATAACGCAATATCATGATTTTAAAAAGTAATATTTCTTTTGATAAATAATCTTGTAAATTTAATATGTATTATGTTTATTTATAATTAATTTTTTTATAAAACAACATATTTTCATATAAAATTGTATTTGTGTTTTTAATATTCGATACTCAAATGAATTTTTAATATAAATAAAACACATAATAATCAAATATTAAAAATTGAATAATTTGTTTATTTGGTGTGTCTCATATTTATTTTAAAATTTAAATGGATCAATACATTGTTAATATGTGCTGCAATAATTAAATTTTGTTTTAATAAATTTTTAATATAAATGAGCTAATGTTTCTTTGCTGATAAATCGATACAAATATGTAATCATAAAAATATCAACAGTATGTTTCGCTATACTGATAAATCATAGAGATATTAATTAATTGTATATATTTTATTGAGCTATATTTGTTATTTAATTTAATTTTAAATAATTTTATGCATTTAATATATATAATAATATATTACATTATTGTGTATATAAGTCAAATTAATATTAATGTAAATTAATTATTTGAAATTATTGAATTGTTAGATATTTATAAAGTTTTATATTTTTTGAAAATGCATATTTATTTTTGTGATGATATAGTAAGATTTTATTAGAATTGCAGTTTTAGAAAAATTAGAAAAATCAATTTGAATTTGCTTAAAATTATTTTATTTTTAAAATGTTAAAATATTTATCCAAATTGTACTTCCGTTTTAGTAGTATAGATAGAACAATAAATATTTCTTATAAAATTGGTAAAAAATACGTCCTCTATTTCAAAATAGATGATGTTTTAGGGAGTTTCTTTTGTTTCAAAATATATAATGTTTTCATATATCAATGCACTTTTTCACTTTATTAAAAACTGTGTAATCAATGATATTTTGTAATCTATTTTATGATTAGTTAAATAATTTTTAATTTATATTTTAATAATATTTTTAAGATAAAAGATAAGTTTCTTAATAATTGTGTACAATCTTAAAACTTTATTATGTATTTTGAAATAGAGGGAGTAATAATATTTTTTTACCGTCATTCTTTTTTCATTCTTCTTATTTTGTTTCTATTCATTTTTTCCTCTTCATTCCTACCATTATTATAATGATCGCTAATTAGTAATTGGAGTCGAACCCTTAATGTTTTTTTTCGTTTTGCAATTTTATCCGCTTACTTACCGATCAAAGTGCATTCAACCCCCACAGTATAACCTTCTTTAGTTCTTTATGTGTATGTGTCTACTATTTGAGGACCAGTCCAAAGTATTTGAGGGTTTTCTAGAAGAAGTTGAGTTTGAAAGATAAGTTTCGAGTGATCAGCGATATTCAGACCACGGTCCCAATTTGAGGACCATTTTTCTTAATTCCAACCAGGACAGGTTTTGTATACACCTAATAAAACATTGATTCTGGTATATATGCTCCAATTTTTTTTAAAAAAATATACATTTTTATTAAATGTCTAGCCGAAAAAATTATCCGGAACAGAGAAAATTTTGAAAAAAGAAACTTCAAAAATAGTAAAAAACAATAATATTGTTAATCTTGTCCACAACGACATAAATCTTCAGACCGGAGTATCTAGCTTTTTCCACTTCCGGAAAATTGTCATAAGCAAGAGTGATGAACATTGGCAAAATATCCCACTTACCATACCAATCCACAAACCCTGTTTTCACCAAAACAATAAATCAAAAATAGAAATATAATTTTTTGCCTTATCACCGTCTCATCATAAGAGAGTACCTTGGCATACAACTTCAACTTAAAACCACAAAAGGCTGCAATAGGCATTCCAATTAGGTAGAAAGTTCCCAGATTTATAAGTGTGACTACACGTTGCCATCCGCATCCTCTGGCCACTCCTGTCGATGAACATATAAATAGAAAAAATGAGTTTTTCTTTGTTTGGTAATTCGAAACAACAAGGATCTTTTACCTGATAGAACACTTTGGACTGTATCAAGAGTTATAGTGGCAGCAAGAAAGAACCTCAATGATGTAAACTCTTTTTTGATCACATGACTACTGCTGAATAACCCAACCCAACCATCGTGACCTACAAGTAAAGCAACAACTAGGCCGAGGGCAAGAACTAAAGACAACTTAACGGTAACAGAAGTCGCCTTTTTTGCGCCTTTTACATTTCCTGCTCCAAGCTCGTTGGACACACGCGTACTGCAACAATCGTTAGTACATTTTCAAAATTATATTTTTCTAATCATAGAGAGGACATTTACAGAATTTTGAAACGATTGATGAGATGTCTGACCTTGCAGCTGCGCTAAGGCCGCATGTTAACATGTAGCTAACCGCTTCCGTGTTGACACTGAAATTTATTTAACATTACACAACAATGAGCCATCTTTGTGTTGATATGAAATAGAACACTAATTAACGTAATAGTGATATTATAAAGCTTACCATATAGCTACCAAAGATGTGGTGATTTCTGGATTCGGCATCAATCCTGCCAATAACACAAGAATCTCGAACGCCCAATATTCCAAACTGTTGCATCAACATAGTCCACTCTTAAACCTTCGACAAACATATGAAGTCATACATGTAGTTGATAATGGTTATGATCTGACGTACCATACCATAGCAACAGAAAGGAGGCTTAATTTCAAGTTTATTATTACATAACGGAATGACTCCAACGAAAATCCTGTCCATGTTTCCTTAAACTTGACTGAACATATCACATAAGTTCCCAGAGAAAGAAAAGCTATCCACGTTGAAATAGATGTAGCTATTGAAGCACCAATGAATCCAAGGCCAGCTATATAGACCAGAACGTATGCGATACCGATATTAATCACCAAGGGAACAATCGAGAAGATGACTAAAGGAGTAACGATTGATTGTGTTTGGCAAAATCTCAGAATGTTTTGTAAGAACCCGCAAGCAAGTAAACCGGGAGCTTGGTATTTCATATACAGGGCAGCTTGTTTTGATATGTTAGGATCTTGTCCGACAAGTCGGAGAACGGATTCTGTGTAGAACCAGAAGATGGAGATGAATATAGCGAAGACTAATGAAACAATGCAAGATGACTGTAGATGAAGCCCCAACATTCTGTAGTTTTTTGCACCAAAGCCTTGTCCACATAATGTCTCAAGTGCTCCACTTAACCCTATCTAAAAATTTAAAGGTCATTAATCTATATGTTTTTAATTATTAATTATAGTCAGTGCACGTGACCAATGACAATTTTTGAAGGCTTTAGGTATGATTTTAAAGTGAGATCACTTTATAGATTTTTAAAATAATGATTATAACTTACATTCAAATGACACGAAACATCTTTAAAAAATTAATTAAAAAAAATCGATCACATAAATGTTATTTTATGATTTGTTTCCAAATCATGGCAAGAAAATTTGAACTTTTCATTAAAACAAAAGATAATCATGGGCAGGGGCGGATCCAGAAATTGATTTAGACTGGGGCACATAATTATATTCATTATATCCAATATAATAATTTTTTCAAAATATACATAGTCATATATATAAAAGCTCAAAATAAACTAAAAGTATACAACAAACCAAAAACATAAAAAATATATATAATTAAGAAACTTATATTATACTATAGACATTGGTTTTCAATGTAGATTGACATTGTTTCTTAAAATATTGTTCCATAAACACTTAATAAAAATAACTATAATAGTATTTCAAATACGGTAAACAGTGAAAAGTAAGTGAATAATTTAGCTGAAATTAAATATATGGTAAACTATTAGAAATGATAGATAATCTTACTTAGAAGATAATCTAAAGAAGTAATTTTGATGGATTCAACAATGTTCAATTGTTAAATTAATAACTATAATTAATGTCAACACCATATTCCATGTACAAAGATTTGTGCTATTTAGTACAAATATTTTTTTTTACAACAAAAAAAAATTTAGTAGAAATAAGAAAGCTTCTTTTGTGTGTAGATTTTTTTTTACAAAAGAAAATAGACATAGGACTCGTAACATTCAACTTCAACTAGAAAATATTAGGGTAATTATATGGGCTGGAGCATATTCATTTTATTTGTAATTGGACTAAAACATTTTTGTTTTGTTTTGATTGAGTGGAGCAATCTTTTGTTTTAATTGGGTGGGGCATTTTTCTTATTTTTTTCATTAATTTAACTTAAACCAAGTTTAAAAAAAAAGTTTTATTTACTATTAAGAAAAGAAAAAAAAAAGAGTGTGGGGCATGTGCCACACCCACTCCTCTCCTCCGTCCGCCCCTGATCATGGGACGACAATGGTGATGATTGATTGAATTGTAATTAATAAAGTAACTGTAGAATTATTTTTCCAAAATTTAGTCAGTATGATTTTTTTATTTAGCACAAGGGTTAACTGGTGGGGCTGTATCAAATAATCTATCATGATTTATTTAATTTTTAAAGGTACAAAATGTATGTAATAACTTTATTTTCTAAAACACTATTTAGCAAGTTGTAGAACAAAATTATTGTTGTAGAAATATCTTTTTTTTTATTTAATCTTATACCTACATTAAATACACATACATTAAAATATTTTGCGAAATAATTTATACATCAAATTTTCTATAGTTATAACCCAACAAGTCATCCACACATATTTTCTACAGCTCAAAAATTAAAAAAAATAATATATTGCTTAAGAAAATAAAGTTTTGATAGTTTTTTCTTGCTATACCTATAAAATCAGTATAAGGCATGATTAAAAAGTTTAAAGATTGTAGATAAAAATTAAACTATATACAGATTTTACATCCCAACCAATAATTACTAAATTAGAATTAATAAAATTATCACTAAAGCATAATAAAGCTATTTAGAACGAATCTAAATTTGTAAATTGGAAACTAAGTTCGTGACATGGAAAGTTAAGAACACTATATTGGATATTTTTAAAAAATAAAATTAAAAATATTAGAATTTAGCTAAAACATAATAGAACAAAGCTTTGATAATTTTCTATTATATGGGAGCCTAAGACAAATGCTTTTAACATACCATAACCACCTCCTTGAGTGTTATCCATAACTTTTAAATCATCATTAATGAGCCAGATATTCTTGTAGATATGTTAAAAAAACATTCAGACAAAACTGGATTTACACGTTCGTTACGTTGTGGTCTTCTAGACACTTTAAATAACAAGAAAACTGATTAATCACTCCCCTTCTTATATTTTCGTCAAGACTTTTAAAAATCTTTGTTGATTCCAGAAACCAAATCATGATACAATATAAACTCTACAAATAAATTATCAATAAATTGATAATAATCATGATATGAAATTGAGCAAATCATTGAGAAGAAATACAATATAAGCTCTACAAATTAATAATCAATAAATTAACAGATACGATAGAAAAAATTCAGACTTAATTGAACTATTATAAAATATGACACAGTTTGAAAAATAAAAAATATTTTCTTTAAAAAAAAGATAATTATATAGTCTCAAAAAAATTCTAAATTAATAAACTTATTTAAAGTTTGCATAAACAACATCTTGTATTGTTTTTTCTTTAATTTTTTTCTCTGAATTATCTTTTCCATTTAATATTTTAATATTATTTTATCGAATTACATCAAAAAATATTTATATTATATTATATCTATTCACGATACAGAAAATTTTAATACCTAAAATTAATTATTTTAAATAGAAAATTTTAAAAAAATAGATTTAAACAATTATTTTTAAATTAATAACTCTGATTTATAAAAAATCTTAGAATCAAACACATTATTAAGTGGCTTTTAACTATCTTTCTTCTTTTTTTCCATCTTCTCCAAAATTTCTCTATTTTCATCCTGTTTCATCTTTCTTTTATTCTCAATCTTTTCATTTTAATTTTGTTTTGGTTGAGTGTAGCATGAAGACTCGAGATAACTTTATGATTTCTTTTTAGTCAAAGTTATCTTTCTCTACTTCTCAGAGTAATACTATTATTATTTTGTTTGATTCTGTATGAAATGCTTGAAGCATAGGGAGGAACGGTACCATGAAGGTAACACCGGTGACGGTGGCCCATGAATTGGCGAGTGTTGCACCAGCGAGCTCGAGTTGGCCAAGGTGAGAAGCAAACATCACAGATGTTAAAGGGATGCAATAGATGAAGAGATTTGTGAATATCACTGGCAGAGCGTAAATGATTTGAGCCTTGGATTCTTCTAAGTTGATCACTTTTTGAACCCAAGATGATCTTATCCTTTCTCCATCATCTCCTCCATCTTCATGATCATCCAACAGTTGGGGGCTCTTCGTGATGGGAGGATCCGTCACTGAATCTTCTTGATGAAGCATTTTTTTTCTAAATTCAGTGGCCGGGGAAACTTGAGAATGAGAAGAAGAGAGTCTAGAATAAAAGTTAAATAGGAGGTATAATATTTGTGAACGTGAAGGAGAGTTAAATATGGAAGGTAAGTAGCAGCAACATTTATGCTTTTGTTTGTTTGTGATGGTGTGTTATATTTGTGAGGTGAGGATGCTAGGATGGTGAAGACTGAAGACTAATGAGGCAATGCAAGATGAACCCTTGTCTTGTTCACATAATGTCTCAAGTGGACCCATTAAACCCAATCTTATAGAAAATAATATATATACTAGATTTTGATCCGCGCTTTCCAAGCGCGGAGTTGTTGGATTATATTATAATACAAAGTTTTATTATATCGAAAAACATAATTTTTAACAGCTATATAATCTACAAATTAGTTTATTTGAGATTTTATATGTACACTTTTACGTAAGTTTCTTTTCGACATGAGAATTATATCCGGATCAAAAAAACAAACCGAACCGACTCAAAATTATAGGTTTAGTTCAGGTCCGGAGAAGATAACCTATTGGGTTTTTTTTTACCCGCAGGTCTTTGTTTGAGTCCGGGTCCTACCCTAGACCCGATCATAAGTATGTGTTTATTAGGTATATTTGGATATTTCAAATATGTTTCCGGTATTATAGATATTGTTTTTAAGTTTTTGGTTTACGATTAGAGTTTTGATTTCAGGTAAATTTTTCAAATTAAAAAAAAAAGGTATTTGGATAAAATTTTGGGTATTTTTCAGTTCATCGTGTCAGATTTTGAATAAAATTTTAAATTTTTAGGTATTTGAATTTTTTTGGTATTTGTTTGGAGTTTCAAATACTTTTCGTGTTTCAGATATTTTTCAGATTTTTCATATATTTCAAATTCTTTTAGGATCTTAAATACTCGAACAGATGTAGACCCATTACGTACATATCAGGTCCAACAACCTTTTGATATAGATTTTTAACGTTATTGTACAAAAACATGGTTGATGAAATATTTTTCTGAGTAAAGGTATCATAAGAAATAATATTAAGATCTGTTAAAAATATTTAAAATATTGTATGTTTAGAATGATTAATGTATTATCAGAAAAATAATAAATAGTTACACATAACTCCAATAACTTTTTTATATTAGATTTTTTAAAACTCTTTCTTTTTTAATAGTTTTGATTCGTTTTAAGTGAAAAGTATATAAAAGTATAATATTTAAACAAATAATTTTCAAAATCTTGAATAATCAATATTGATATCGTGAAGTCAGGTTAGCTTTAATAGAACTAATGAATTTCTTTATTTTTGTGAAGGTAACATGAATATTCAGAAAAATTATTTTTAAATATGAAAATATTATCAAACTATAGACGGTTGAAAGTTTAGTATATGATATGAGATTTTAGTGGAAACGTTTATATATGATATGATTATTAGAATGTACACATATATGTCTTGTAATTTATCTTGCTTTAAATCATATATTATATGATAAAAGTGATAATATAAAATATTAGTTTCAATGATTTTACGATTAAAAATCAAAATGATAAATATAGTAATAGTAATGATTAAGATTTAGGAGTGAGATTTAAATAAATAAAAGAATTGACTAAATTATTGTTAGAGAAATATATGGTAATATATTGTTAGTATAAATTTAAGGTAAGACCAAAAAATAATGAGTTAAATGAAAGGGTCTAAACAACTTTTATAGGTAGATTTTTTTAGACTCCTTCCCTTTTAATAGTATTGATATATATATATATATATTATATTCAAATGTATACCAATCACCAATAATGTGATTTGCAACTTTGGGGTCTCCACAGTTGTTTGTGTCTATATATATTTTGTATGTATTCCTAAATATTATTTGCAAAATTATTTATATACGAGCCATCACCACATTTATTTTCACCAAAAAAAGATGACATGACTTGCAAAAAAGTGACATGTCTTCAACCTAATAGTGACATGTAAACTTTTTTTTATAAAAAATTATATTTTTTTGTAAAAGAATTTAAATATGATAATGACTATTAATTCCTATATAATTATTAAAAATGCAATTTTTATGTATTTACATTTATTTTTTGGGAAGACTTTTGAAATATATTAATGACTAAAAACTCATATATCACATTAATAAATATATATATCACATTAATATAAATGAACTAAATATAACTACATTATAAATTTTAAATTAATTTATTTATCATATTTGATAATTATATATTATATTAAAATTAATTATAAATGTTAATTAGCAAATAAATAATTAAAACAATACTAATCATTTATTTTTTGCTGATGATTAAATGTTTAAAACTTTTATAGAATTTATTTGTTGCTGTTGATTAAAATTATTTTAACTTAAACAAATGAAAATCTAAAATTTATTATAATTTATATATTTTAATATAGACAAAGTTAAGATTAGGGGATAAGAGACATATTTAAAACAAATAATCAATAAATATGATATAATAAAATTATTTTTATTAAATGTAATTATAACTCTACTAAAATTTAAATAAAATAACATTGAAATAGTTAAACCAAATAAAAAGAAACAAAATAAAAAATATATTTACGATTTATCTTTTTCCAAATTTATAAATTTTAAATATAAAAAATATTTATGTCAAATGTAAACTAAGTTTAAAAAAAAATATTATATTTAAGATTATTATTTCTTCGGATGAGGCAAGGAAACTCCTTAGTAATGGTAATAACAAAAGTGAACTCCTAAATCCTAATTAGTAAGGAAAAAGTGTTTTCATTAGCTGTTTTGTTTTTTTCTTTTCCTAGCTTAAGTGTGTTATTCGGATGCGTCCTTGGCAGGTTAAAAACAGTGGAGGAAATATTCTCCAGTATAATCATTACATGGTAGTTGAAAGACCTAGAGGAAAGCCTTTGCCCTGTGTAATATAATGCCATGGAAACAGGTAGACTTCAGGAATAGGATTACTGCTTAAATTTGTTCTCATGATCTTCAGACCGAAGCATTTAGCTTTGCCCACTTCCGACACAATCTTCAGACCGACGCATTTATCTTTGTCCACTTCCGGAAAATTGTCATAAGCAAGAGTGATGAAGATTGGGAAAGTATTCCACTTATCAAACCAATCCACAAACCCTATTTTCACCAAAACAGTGAATAAAGAAACAACACCACAAATAAAAAAACATAATTTTTTTCACTGTTACCAATTTCATAAGAGAGTACCTTGGCATATAACTTCAACTTGAAACCACAAAAGGCTGCAATAGGCATTCCAATTAAGTAGAATGTTCCCAAGTTTATAACCGTGACTACATGCTGCCATCCGCATCCTCTAGCCACTCCTGTCGAACGATAGATAGATGGATAGAAAACATGATCTTTTCTATGTTTGGCAATTCCAGACAAGAAGAATGATCTTATACCTGATAGAACACCTTGGATTGAATCAAGAGTTATAGAGGCAGCAAGAAAGAATCTCAATGATGCAAACTCTTCTTTGATGACAGGACTATTGCTGAATAACCCAACCCAACCATCATGACCTACAAGTAAAGCAAGCACTACACCAAAAGCAAGGACTAAAGACAGCTTAACGGTTACAGAAGTCGCCTTCTTTGCGCCTTGTACATTTCCTGCTCCAAGTTCATTGGACACACGCGTGCTACATGGGGTGTTAGTTAAGTTTTCATTATTACCTTTTCAAAATAATGTTATAACAAGTGGAAAACAGAGTTTTTAAATAATTGATGAGATGGCTGACCTTGCAGCTGCGCTAAGTCCATATGTTAACATGTAGCTAATGGACTCCGTGTTGACGCTGAATTTATTTTTTAACATTACGCAACAATGAGCTATTCTTGTTGATATGAAATACAACATTAGTTAACTAAAGAGTGATATAAAAGCTTACCATATAGCTACCAAAGAGGTGGTGATTTCTGGATTAGGCATCAAACCTGCCAAGAACACAAGTATCTCGAACGCCCAATATTCCAAACTATTGCAACAACATAGTCCACTCTTAAGCTTCAACAAGCATACGAAGCTAAGTAGTTAGTAATGGTTATTGATGTGACTTACCATACCATAGCAGCAGAAGGGAGGCTCAATGTCAAGTTTATGACTACATAACTGAATGGTTCTAATGAAAATCCGGTCCACGTTTCCTTAAAATTGTCTGAACAGATCACATAAGTTCCAAGAGAAAGGAAAGCGATCCACAATGATATAGATGTAGCTATTGGAGCACCAATGAATCCAAGGCCAGCTAAATAGACCAGAACATATGCGATACCAATATTAATCACCAGGGGAACAAACGAGAAGATGACTAGTGGAGTAACGATGGATTGTGTTTGGCAAAACCTCACAATGCTCTGTAAGAACCCGTAAGCGAGTAGACCGGGAGCTTGGTATTTCATATAGAGTGCAGCTTGTCTTGAGATATTGGGATCTTGTCCAATTAGTCCGAAAACCGGTTCTGTGAAGAACCAGAAGATGGAGATGAGGATGGTGAAGACTAATGATACTATGCAAGATGATTGTAGATGAATCCCCAACATTCTGTAGCTTTTTGCACCAAAGCCTTGACCACATAATGTCTCAAGTGCTCCACTTAACCCTGTCTGAAATAAATTTAAAAACATTAATCTATGTTATTAAGAAGTACAGTATTAAGTATATTTTCACATGCTTAGCCACAAGTAATATCAATTATGAGCCAAATATTAAGTATAAATCATTAATGAGCAATATATTCTTGAAGAAAATTCAGACAAGCCGTCCATAGGTTCGTTATAGAGGCCTTAAATAATATGAAATTGATTCATTACGTCCCTTATGATTCGGTCAAGATCTACACGCAACTATTAGAAAAAAAAGACTTGTTGACTCCTAAAACCATTGAGATGAAATAAGTGGGTTTAACTTGACCGTTTAAGTAATCTATGCACCTTGAAATAATGGTGGATACAAAGCTTGAGGGATAGGGAGGAATGGTACCATGAAGGCAAAACCGGTGACGGTGGCCCAAGAATTGGCGAGGGTTGCACCAGCGAGCTCGAGTTGGCCGAGGTGAGAAGCAAACATCACAGAGGTTAAAGGGATGCAATAGATGAAAAGATTTGTGAATATCATTGGAAGAGAGTACATAATCTGAGCCTTTGATTCTTCTACGTCTATCAGTTTTTGAACCCAAGATGAGCTTCTCCTTCCTCTATCATTTCCTCCACCTTCATGATCAGTTAACAACGGGGCGGCCGTGTTGATGCGATCAGCCATGGGATCTTCTTGATGAAGCACTTTTGCTTAATTTGGTTGCAGAGAGAACTTGAGAACGGGAGAAGAAGATATAGAAGAGTTAGAAGAGAATTTTGATTTGTGAAGATGAAGAAATTGAATTAAATAAGGGAGTTAAGTACACGTCAGCACAAAGAGAGGCAAGTAGTGAAGAGGCCCCTCTCTCCTCTACTTCTTCTATTTATTGGCCACCATGTTTCAGGATTTTTTTTTCTAACCATATGTGATCACATCACACAGATCTGCTTTAATTTTTTTTTTTTTTTTGGTCAAAGATCTGCTTTAATTAGGTTGGCTTTATCTATCTTTTCCCATAACCTATTTGAGACATTCCAATGATTTATAACTCATTTTGGCGTAGCGGCTACACCTCCGTCCGAGTTAATTTTCATGGGAAGTTAAGCTTATTCTGTGTAGTTCGTGGATGCTTGTTGAACAAATTTTGACACGGATTTTAAAAAATCTTACATTTCCCTTTATTTTTATGGCATCTCCAACAAACTCTCTCATTCTGAAAAGAGAACACCTTCAAAATAAAAGGACGAGGGTGTGTTACTCCAACAGTGAGTGACCCACAAATTATTTTTGAAAAGTTATTAAATTTACACTTTAGTCCTCAGTATTATTAATAATTAACTATAATCACTAAACTTTTAAAACCCATTAAAACATACTATTTGAAATATATTAAAATAAAATATTTTTGAAAATATAATAATATAGTCAAATATATAAATAGTACAAAAGTATTAGTAAAATAATTTTAAGAAAATATAATGATAAATACTGAAATATGATATATAAAAAGTTATGCATGCGATTGTCAAACATACATATTTGTAGAGACTAAAGTGAAAAGTAAATAATGTTATAAAGAGTAAATAGTGTACTTTCAAATTTGAGTGTGTGCTATTCACCCCTTAAAATTTGAAGAGATGAAAGGGTTGTTGGAGTACAAAAAAATAAGGAGATAAAGGGCTGTTGGAGATATTCTTATTTTTATACTCAAGAATATTAGTATTTTGAGGACGGAAATACCCATCTTTATGTTCCAACAATTCATGTTGAAGTCAGATACCGGTAAACCCAGTAACGTATATAATCCAAAAATGGCTTGTGTTTTTCATGTAGTATTCTATCATTTTTTTCTGCCAACTGATATATTTCCATAAAATTTGAATTTAATAAAAACCTACTAATTAAAAGTATGATTAACCCAAAATCATGCCATTAACCAGTGAACCGACACGAGTTGACCCGGTAAAACCAGAAAATTTTATACCTTTTTTTTGAAAAATGATAAAACTTCTTATATACTTTATAATAGTACATAAAACTAAATAAACTATTTGATTTGTCATAAAAGTAAATGCATTGTATTTTTATTATGCATTTTAATTTATAATTTTTGTAATAATCAATACTGTTACAATTTTGATGTAGATAATTTTTTTTTTGTTTAGAAGCATAAAATGTGTTTAAACCTATTAATAAAATTAAATTTATGATTGCTGAAATAGACCTTCTCAATGGGTCATAGATGTAATGAATTAAATTAATGAGTAGGTATAGTTCTAAGTTGTTCTAAGTTCAAAAATCAGAAAGAAAATTTTATTGATGAAAATTAATTAAAATTAAATTTCCTTTGTAAATTTACGGTTAGTTTTGGAAAAATAGAAATTTTCATTAAAAGGAAAAAAAATATATGAATGTTTATGTTTTAATAGTATAGATAACTATTAACCATGGTTCATGATATATACAGGGGCGAAGCTACATTGGCGTTTATGGGTGCACTTGCACCTCTAATTATTTATAAAGTTAAACTTTTACAATAGACAGATGAATTATAATTGGTTCATTTGGCTGTGGTGCACCCACAACTCTCAAGACAAGTCTGGTTTCGCCCCTGGATATATATATATATATATAATGTTGAATGTGGGTAACACTATAATTGGTCGACATTACTAAAGTTTATGTAAGATTGATAATAAGTATTATTCATGGTCCATGGTATATATCACCCAGGTAGTAATGTAAAATTGAGAACTTATAATCAATCAATAATAATAGTTTTATAAACATTGAACATAAGTATTACTAATGTTTCATGGTGTATATATAACAAATACCTATGAAATGTTTTACGGAGTAACTTTATAACTAAACTAGATTTTGACCTGCGGTTTAAAAACGCATGATTTTTTTTGTTAATAAAATTATTATTTTGTTTGTTCATTCATAATAGAAGTGAAAAACCTATTTTTAACATGTTTATGCTTTATAAATATTTTATATGGAATGAACAGAAAAAAGTAATTTTACTCAATCCTAGCTTATGATGATCAAAATTTGGAAAATATATATTAGATATTTTTTCTACTTTCCAATCTTGTTTCAAATGAAATTGAGATTGTTGTCCAAGTTAATAGCTAAATAATTAGTTTAAAGCTCGCAGAATATTCATACTGTTTATATACCGTGAAACTTCTATAAATTAATAATGTTGGGATTACACCAAAATTATAATTTTTTTATTAATTTAGAGAGATATTAATTTATCGATATACTAATTGAACCAAAAACTTAATTTGAGACTATAAAATTGTATTATTTTATAGAGATTTTTAGTGTATATTAATTTATAGAGTATTAATTTAAAGAGGTGATATTGTATTGTGTTTTCCCTATATTATACGAGTGAAATCATTTATTTCGCTTATATTAGAGATTTTGGTAAGTATTATCATGTTAACAAACCGTGTATTAAAAGATATTGTTTTTTGCCAAAGTTTGAAACGCTTGAATTAACAAAACTCGCCCAATTTTGAAACTCGTGAATTAATCAAAACCCACTTTTGAAAATATTTATAAAAATATTTCATAATGAAAATAATAATATTAGAGAATAAAACAAAATTCATATTCAGTCTTGAACAATAGATTTAAAAAATGAAGTTATAATATGTTGAGAAACATAACACGTTTATAGTATTGTTTATAGGCTTCGAATGTTTATAACTGTCCCGCCCCGCACCGCAGTTAATAGTAACAAAAATCTCTACATATACTATATATCTATATGTTTTTATAACTGTTAAAACCGCACTGCAGTCGAACCGCTTATGCCGCACCGCTCAAACCGCAGTCACCATTCGGAGCCTATATATCTATCGTTCATAGTGGTATAAGCTTTTTTTTATTGTTGATATTATTTTTCAAAAGAATTATAATATAGGGTCTAGGATTTCGTAACTAATATGGTTAGTATTTTAAAAAATATTGTACATAGGATCAGCGATTTCAAAATTTAAGAGTGGAGAAAATATAAGACATAGGTAAATGATTTATAAACTGAAAAGCAATTAATGATGCAATACAATTAGTTGGTCAGTTTAATTTATTATCTTAAGCATAAAAAAGGCAATGGCATGGGATGTAAGAAAATCAAAGACAGCTCCTATTCAGGATCATGTTCAAGTGAGTATTTCACTATTTCCTAGTGTCACAATCAGTATATTTTAAAATATCCCCGTGTCTAGAACAACTTTTGTATATGGAGTATAATAAATGTGATATACAAAAGTATAATAAATGTGATTTGCTTAGTTTTAACTTCTATTTGATCGTAGGAGAAAATATATGGTACGAAGCATTGATTGATACTGGGTCTGACTGGTTCAAACTCAGCGGTTATGGTTGCGGTTGCGGGAGTTTGTGGATGCGGACGGTTGCGGTTTCTATCGGTTTTAAGAGATTTGTACGACTGGTACTACGGTTAAAAATTGGTGCGTTTGTGGATGACTTATGACTGGCTAACTACCAAATGCAGTAACAGTCAAATAATAAATTAACAATATTTATATTTAATATAACTATAAAAATATCAAAAATCATAAAATTATAATAAATATAAAATTTATATTTAGACAGTTATAATTTTAATTTTTTGAAAATTTATTGAATTGTTATTATTATAAAATATTATAATATTAATTAAAATATAATAGATATATTTTAATATTTTCATAATTTCAATTTTAAAATTTTTATTAAATATTTTTACTTTTGTATATATATTGTTTTAAAAAAAAAGAAAACAAATTTACCCTCCCGCAACCGCAAACGCTAGCTAGAGCCAGCTTTTGAATTTATGAGATTCGGAACGGTTTGAAGCGGCTTAGAGCGATTTGAGTGATTGTTGCAAACTGCCGACAACCGCTATCAACTGCAAAAGCTGCGTTTGCGGGTGGTAGCTGGAAAACCAGTCGCCCCCACTGTATTGTTAGATTAATTTATTATATGGTCAAATAGTTAAAGTTAATTAATAAATAGTTAATAAGTAGGTGCAACTAGGAATTTCAAACAAGTTGATCAGTTCCGTCTCGTCTCGTACCGCAGTGGGCTCGTCTTCGAGTGGGTCATGTCAGACCCACGCGGGCGGCTATCCTTAAAATGGCTGACTAAACCCGTACCGCAAAACATGTAGGCTTTTGCGGATCGGCCCGCGGGATATAGAATTACAAACGGACATATGACTTCTGGCAATTCAAAACATGATTAATGATGCTTTATCAGTTTCATGACGCATCAGTAAGTGAGTCTAGTCGAGGATTGAACTGGATAAAGTGATAAACTTGTTAGTTGAAGATTTTAGTTGGATCAGAACACTAGTTTAGTTACATTTGTTACACTCCAAACATATTAAAAATAAACAATGCTTTAGTTGATAAATCCAAATATTACAACTCATAAAGTTCATAACAAATGCTTTAGTTTTTTGAATCCAAAATTAAATAAAACCAAATACCAAATCAAAGATGCTAATCCCACTTCTTGTTCTTCAACTTTATCACCAACAAGCGACACAAAGATGAAGATTTCTCTTCTTCACTATCAACTTCATCTTCTGTAAATAAGAATAATAGAAGTTAGTTAAATATATATTGAAACCTAAAACTCCAAAATGTATGATAATGTGAACAAATAGATATAGGGAAAACTATGAAGAACCCACAATGGGAACTAGATCTTTCTTCGGTGGAAATTGAGTTTTCAAACTTCTTATGATGGCTCGAAGAAGCTCCACCGGTGCAGATCAAAGGCGCTTGGGAGACCGGAAGCATCATTGGCCCGTGAAACCACCATCATCGGAGCTCCAGAACGTCGAATCGGCTTCTCTCTCTCTCTCTCTCTCTCTCTCTCTCTCTCTCTCTCTCTCTCTCTCTCTCTCTCTATCTCAATATTTTAGGTAAAAGCAGAAATGGGGACTTAGGATTGCGGGTCCTCAAAATCCCGCAGGTTAACATGTAGCCCATCCCGCTTTCGGCCCGTTCCGCTTTGAACCCGTCCTGCGAGGCCTGAATTTTGCGGGCTTACCAAATGGTGGCCCAATCCCGCCCTGCAGCCAGTCTTTACGGGTCAGGCCCGCGGTCCAGGTCCTTGATTGCCATCCCTAGGTGCAACTACCTTTTAAGTAGTTTTTTGAGGATAATTTTCTTTTAATAGTATATACTAAATTTTGATCCGCGCTTTAAAACTGCATGATTAATTTTTATTCCAAATTTTATTTACTGAAAATTAGAAATTTTATACATAAGTATTTTTATAAAAAAATTGTTTTTAAAGTATAGATAACTAAATTAATTTTTTAAGGGCATACAGTCTCGCACGCAGTGCAAGAAAGCAATCGTCGTTTGTTGTTCATATAGATGAGGAGCTACCAGTTTTGTTTTGCAGAGTCTATATGAATCTGTTTAAATTGCTGACAAAAAAAAATTAACATGAATATTATTTTATGAAAATAAGATAATTCATTAACATATCCCTATAAATATTTTCTTTCCCGCGTTATACATAATTTAGTTTCAGTTTTATGCAATTTAGTTTCAGTTTTATAATAATAGAAAATTTACTGAATTATAATGATTGACATAAATTTATTTTATCAGCCACGTTTTGGCCTTTTTGCAATTACCGCGCGCAAACATACTAATTTAATGACTTAATGATGAGGAACGCATTTTTTCTATGCTACTAATACTTGTACTTGCTCTGCTATTCTGCCCAAGCCTGACTGAGGAAGAGTTACGGGGCTTCGAAAAATATGGGGATCCTTTCCCAGAACCCATACGCGTATTTTTATAAAAAATTTTATTTATTGAAAATTAGAAATTTTATACATAAGTATTTTTATAAAAAATTGTTTTTAAAGTATAGATAACTAAATTAATTTTTTAAGGGCATACAGTCTCGCACGCAGTGCAAGAAAGCAATCATCGTTTGTTGTTCATATAGATGAGGAGCTTCCAGTTTTGTTTTGCAGAGTCTATATGAATCTGTTTAAATTGCTGACAAAAAAAAATTAACATGAATATTATTTTATGAAAATAAGATAATTCATTAACATATCCCTATAAATATTTTCTTTCCCGCGTTATACATAATTTAGTTTCAGTTTTATGCAATTTAGTTTCAGTTTTATAATAATAGAAAATTTACTGAATTATAATGATTGACATAAATTTATTTTATCAGCCACGTTTTGGCCTTTTTTGCTGCATCAGATGGAATCGTTTTGGAGAATTTAGCTGCTAGATTCCTGAAGGATGTCCAAGTTCCTGAGGTGAGAGTTGTCACATATGTTGCTTAGGGCATGATGACATATCTTGAAACCTGCACCTTCTGTTTGATTTTGAGACAGTTGATTATATGGATTTTTCAGGCCCGTGCTTTCTACGGGTTTCAAATTGCCATGGAGAACATTCATTCAGGTACGGTTTTGTATGCAGAGAAGTATGGACTTGGACAATCTCAAATGTTTTCAGTTTTGATTTCACTGCAAAGCCTCAATATATCATTACGGAAAAGGATGAAAACAAGCCTAACTAAAATAAATAATGTTTTCATAGAGATGCCAACACTGTTACTAAGGATGTCAAAATGAGCTAACTCGCTCAACTCAGCTCAGCTCATGGTGAACTCGGATCTTTCTTAAGTTAGCTCAGCTCAGCTCATTTATTATATGAGCTTCAATATATAAATTCGAACTCAGATCATCTATATCATGAGTTAAATGAGCTAATTCGCGGTCAGACGTAAAAAAAAAAATTGTAAAAATAATTAAAAATAAAAAATATTCTATTTTTTATAATATAATTTTAAATTTAAAAATCCAAAGCATTAATATTTAAATACTGAATAAAACCAAGACCTAATAATATATTAAATCAAAGCTAAATCAATGATTGAAAAATATATTTTACATAAAAATCCTGTGATGATTCATATTCAAACTCTTTATCTATTCAAATCGTAAAGATATATATTCCGCATGAAAGTCTTAGGAATATTTAGTTTTACATTTTAGTATATATTTATTACTTTTTCGTTTTATATTTTAATTTTGTAAGATAAATATAATTAGTATAGAAATTATTATTTTTTACGTAAAAAAAATAGAAGTCATCCATATATATATATATATATATACATATAAAGTATAAAACGACCAAGCTCGTGAGTTAGCTCATGTTCATTAAAGATTGTTCATATAACTTGTGGTCTAATTTAAACTCGATTATTAAACTCATTTATTAAATGAGCCTAAAAAATAGAGATCATGCGTTCATGAGCTAACTCATGAGCTATAGCTTATTTTGACACCCCTAACTGTTACGTTCTGTTTCAAGTCATATGGTAAAGAACGAAGGCCTAAGTTAGGTCATGGTGAAATGAACATAAACATCTGAGGACCGAACCATAAGACTTGTAACGAGTACCCAAGAGGAGCTTGGTTGTTGTCAACAAAGCTTTTTTTTGTTGAAAATTTTAAGAGATGTACAGCCAACTTCTGGAGACATTTATAAAGGATTTGCAGGAGAAGGATAGATTGATCAATGCTATCGAGACCACCCCCTGCATTTCCAACAAGGCAAAATGGTGTCTAAAATGGATTCAAAGGTTTCAGACACGGCGCTGAGTTAATGTGCTCAGATTTTAAGAGTTGAAGAAACATCAGTCTGACAGTAATACCATTGTCTTTTGCTGTGAGGCTGTTTGCTTTTGCATGTCTCCAAAGAATCTTCTTCTAGGGAAGGTATCTTTTTCCTGTTGCTGCGTGCGCATATGTAGCTCTTAAAAGCAGACTGCATGTATAAGCATTGCATGTCTTTGACGGCTTCTATGCCATCTTCTGGCTTAAGAAGAGAGGTCTTATGCCAGGTTTGACATTCTGATACGAGCTTATATCAAGAGATGAGGGTCGCCACTATTACTTTGCTTGTCTCTTGCACAGGTAAGAAAGAGACTCTATGGTAACAGAGAGCCACTTTGGACTTTATTATCCATTAACTCCTTATTATACTTCTTTGCAGTTTGCTGTAGAAGCAGCTTCCTGTAGAGAAAGTTTATCTGATTGTTCATGAGGCAGTAGAAATTGAGACAGAGTTTGTCTGCAAGGCCCTTCCATGTGATTGAATTGGAATGAACTCAAACCTTATGAGCCAGCACATACAATTTGTTCCAGACCGTCTTCTGGTAAAAGGAAATATGAACTTCAAGCTCATAGATTTGTCTTGTTTTTTTTTTCCTGTAGGTTACCTTGGGATGTGAAAGGAGATACAAAGCAGAAAATCAATTTGACTGGATGGAGTTCATATATCTCCAGTAAGTAATTGATTTATCTCAATGTAAGACACATAGACCTGATCAAGAGCAGTGTTCTCTTCATTGGTGAAGTGAGACTTTGGTACTTTTAAGGCTGGTCATGGACAAAGCCGAATGAAACATTGGCTTTAGAGCCCCCAATTTTTTGAAGAAAATTACACCAAAATTTATACAAACAAATATTTTAGCTGAAATCTTTAATAAGTCGTTTATATCCTCTTAAATTTCAGGACTGGCCCTGGAAGGAAGACAAACTTCTTTGACAAGAGAATGGGAGAATATCAAACAAGCCTCCAAGATGGAGAAGAAGAAGAAACATACTTTAAATCACATATGTGTCGACTTAGGTTAGAAATGCATCGGATGTTATGTTCTCTTAGCATTGCTTGTGCCTTCTTTAATGTGTAATTTACATTTTCTTAGTTAATATTTTGTGAAGATGAGAACTTTGTTGCTCAAGTAAATTAAGTCAAGTATCTTTAAGGCATAACTATGATCACAACGAGGAGCTTCTTGCTTCTGCCTTGTGGATTCAGAAATTAAGGAAGCTCTAGGTCGGAGGCTATCATCAGTATAAAGAGAGGTCATATATGACACAAGGATGAAAGAAAGTCAGCCTTTGAAGGCGTAAATTCTTTTATTGTTTTCTAAAATAAAACATAAGAGTAATATACAAAGGTTGTTTATGAGTGATCATGAGTATCTTTGTAATTATATTTTGCCTTTCTGGTGTGATCCCATCTCCTCTTCTCTATTCACTTCACCCATCTCTCTTTCCTCTTACTACAAGAAAACACAACATTAACGACAGCGAAATTTGTAGTACATTCGTCGTAAAATAGGCTTTACGAGGAATTAGCGAGGAAACAAGTTTCGTCGTTATTCGTTCGTCGCAGTTTTCTCGCCAATTCGTCGTAAATTAGCAAGAAACACATTTCATCGTAAAAACGAAGAAAAGTATTTGTCGTAAAAACCACGTAACCTTTCCATTAAGGAGGACGCTACATTTCCTCATAAACACCTCGAAACAAATTCTTCGTAAATTACACATAAACTCTTCCACGTAAAATACTCGTTAAACATACCTCGTAGCGTTGACGTAAAATTTTTCCTCGTAACTTCCTCGTAAACTTTCCACGTAATGTAGTCGTAATTTAGCTAAGAATTTACTTCGATTTTTTATTTTCCATAATTAAAAAATATAATAAAAATTATTTAATTTATTAATAAAAATATAATTTAAAAATAAACGTAAATACGAAAAATATTTATACATAAATAAGTTTTGAATTTATAATACAACCAACGAAAAAAAAGCACTAAGGATCGTTCATCGCCCGGTAAAAGTCATCATTCCTCCTCTCTACATCCGCTTCGTCATGTGTGCCGAATGACTCGTCTGGAATGGAATTTTGTCGTCGTATTTTCCTCAACAAAGACTCCCATTCCGGATTTGTGGCCGCTACATAATCGGTACAATCTTATACGGTCTAACGTCTAAACAGTCGACTAGAGGCAACTATAGCACTTTTTAAAACATTTATATTGATAAAAAATCTATCCTAATAAAATTATAAAATTTAATTCTATATTTTAAGAATCAAATAATTTGGGACTCTATAATCTCCTATACTAAAAAAAAAAAAAAAATTCGTTCAGCTGTTTGATTTCTTGAATATATTTTGTCTGGGGACGTTCACACGCACTAGTGTACATCTGTTATCTCTTTTTCTCACATTGACAAGGGACGCACGCACGCGTAGTTTCTCTCTTTTTTTTTTTGCCAAATCAAAATCTGGAATTCTCCTCTTTCTTTAACCGCCTTCCCTCTCTCTCTCTCCTCTTCACAGAGATTGCACGAAAACAATGGCGATTCCCGGACGGAGAACCGTCTGAGAAGGAGTAATCGAGCTGACGAAAATGGCTCAGGAACAGTGCGTCTATGCTCGTCTCTGGGCTTCCCGTTTATCCGCGAACTTGAAACCCTTCGTTCATATTTTTGGTTTCTTGCAGAGTTGTTCCAAACTGGTCTACACAATCAGCGGCTTATAAAATTTACTCAAGAGAAATGTTCTCAGGATTAAAGATCATATTACCGGGCCTCACTACTGTAGAAACCGGAAAACCGGACTGACATAAACGATAAAATAAGAAACGATGTTAAGGAAATATACGAATGTGAAGACGAATACAAGAACGATAAGAAATCGTATTCGCAAAGAGACATGGAGTCGAGATATGATCTCTTTCCTTAACTCAAAATATTCGCTCCGTTAGTGAGACGGAACTGTACGAATATAGAGTCCCATGATAAAACAATGGCAGACGAATCACGCCTCACTCGTGATCGCCCTATCGAACTATAAACTCTACGAAACACTCTCACAAAATAGACTTACGCAGAGGGATTTTTGCTGTTGGATTTTGATACGGAAAAAGTTAAAAAATGAAGGAAGAGGAGAGACGAAATTTAAAGAGACGGAAATGACCCACTTCCCGCAACAGCTGCTGCACGTGGGCGAGAATCTCGCGGAGATCGAGGGAAGTTGAGTTCCGAAACTTCTTCCTCAAGACTCTCTTATCTCGTTTTAAATTTTCGAGAAGATAACATGCATGACGTTTTTAATTTTTAGACAAACTACTTGTCGTTTTAAATAAAATTGTATGCTGTTTTTTCCGAAATAAATGGCAAAACGTTGAGCTTAACTTGGTCCAAAAAAATAGTTTTTATCGGGCCCAAGCCCAAGCCCACGCCCGAGCCGGCCGGGCAGCAGCGGCGGCGCGCGCGCGGGGAGCTGTCCTCTCTCCTAGAGTCGTTTGAACACTGATGATACATGCACATATATATACATCACGACTCCTCTCCTTTTACACGATGTGGAACTCTGTCCCTTCTCATTCATTTAACTTCTTAAGGCCACTGAATGGCCCAATTCTATTCACATATTCCTCAGATATATATAAAGCCATGGGCTTATAAATATTTGATCCAACAACTACCACAAGCGAGAGTCTTGTTGATCCATACTTACTTACTTCTGTTTCATTAATATGTTGAAGATGTTTACTAATTACTACCCGTGTTAGTAATCATAGTCAAGTCCTATTCATATGCTTTTAATGTAGCAATCTTCAACAAACAACTACTTTTATTAGCATACTAGTTGTTTACCTTAGCATGGTTTGGTTTCTTGTTACTTTATCTTTCTTTCTTCCTTTTTTTTTTTTGGCTTCCTCTTGATCTGGTGTTTGAAGATGCTATGGATGGATATCAAGTAAACCCCACAAGTGCTATTGAAATCATTACCGGTAATTTGCAGACTCCCATCTTACTTCAAGAGGATATATATCACAAATGTGTATGGTGAAATAACTATCTCCTCAGGTCTAGCTAAAACACTTAAAGGAATTAATGGGAGCAATTGGCATGACACCTTCTTGGGTATTTGGATAGCAGCTCTACGACTTGTTCAAAGGGTTAGACTAATCTCTTACTGTTTGGTTTCATCACTACTTGGTCACCAAATTTTACATACACTGTTAGGTTTTCTGATGCTTCCCAAGACTCACTTGGTCCTGAGTTAACTAGGCTAAACTGAAAGCTGCTTATTTGGTTATTAATATGCCATCCATGATTGAGTTCAGGTTTTCAAATCTTCTGATTTACTTGTCTTTCTTTATTGCTAGGAAAGGGATCCTATTGAAGGACCTATTCCTCGACTGGACACAAGGCTGTGTATGTCATTATGTATTGTACCTCTTGTAGTCGCGACCCTTATCGAAGAGGGAGAGTCTGAATTTGTCATGAAAAAGCTACGAGATCATCTTATTACAAGTTTGCAAGCTCTTGGTGAATTCCCTGGGCTGCTGGCTCCTCCCCAGTGCGTTGTTTCTGCTGCGAACAAGGCTACAACAAAGGCAATCATGTTTTTGTCTCGTGGAGATGTTGGGAAGTCATGTTCTGATGTCATGAACATGAAGGACATGCCTATCAACTGCTGTAAGTTAATGAATATTTGTTTATCTTTGTGTGCTTCAGAACTAACAAATTTATGTACATGTTGTAGGTGGAAACATGCGCCATTTGATAATTGAGGCTTGTATAGCAAGAAACATACTGGATACGTCGGCCTACTCGTGGCCTGGCTATGCTAATGGCCGAATCAACCAAATACCTCAGAGTCTGTCCAGTGAAGCTCCATGCTGGTCGTCTTTTGTGAAAGGAGCCCAACTAAATGCTGCCATGGTGAAAGCATTAGTTTCAGTTCCTGCTTAAAGGTAGAATGAGTTCTTTTTTTTTCTTTTTGTTTCATGGTCTTCCATGCAAATCATGACTAATATGAAAAACTGTTAGCTGCCGAGTTTCAAAATCATAGCCTAAAAAGAACCACAATTTTTACTACACATTCTCTTAAAACAAATCGCCTCTGTGAGAAGAGTGGTTGCGTTATAGTCTGCCTCTTCTTCAGTTTTAATTTTTGTTTCTTAGCCAGGTAGAGTCTCAGATGATGTTTTTTAATTTACCGAGAGTAAAACAACTGAAATTTAAGGTCATGGATTTGATGGAAGCTTATCAGAGCTGGAGAAACTATATGAGGTCGCAGTCTCAGATGACGAGAGGATATCTGCTGCTGTAGTGCTTTGCGGCGCATCTCTCATACGGGGTTGGAACATTCAGGTTGGCAATTATATCCACCAGTGAAATTGATACCGAAATGTAATATGTGGTTTTGATGAATACTCTTTTAGGTTCCGCAACTTGCTTGCTCACTAATGCCAATCTGTGAAGTGTTTGGATCTTACACCCCAAGTGTATCCTGGACTCTTCCCTCTGGAGAAGAAATCTCAGCATATTCTGTTTCCTCCAATTGAGCATGGTGCAGGAGATGTGCCCACAGTTGGATCCCAACTCACACCCAAACATCTTCTTATGGTGCGTAATTCGCATCTTGTTACCCCGGAGACACTTAATAAAGACCGATTCAGAAAGAGACTTTCAGAAGTTGCAAGGGCAGCATCTTGCGAACCCGTGTTTGTTGACTCGTTCCCCAAGCTGAAAATCTGGTATAGGCAGCACCAGAGATGCATAGCGTCCACGTTATCAGGACTTGCACATGGAACTCCTATCCACCAGACAGTTGAAGCACTTCTCAACATGATGTTCAGAAAGGTTAAAGGCAGTCAGACATTAAATCCAGTTAATTCCTCCGGCACAAGCAGTTCATCGGGAGCTGCAAGTGAAGATAGCGTTCCAAGACCTGAGGTTCCTGCTTGGGATACCCTCAAAGCTGTTCCATATGTTGTCGATGCTGCTTTAACAGCTTGTTCTCATGGAAGGCTTTGTCCTCGTGATTTAGCAACAGGTTTGTGCCTCGTTCTTTCTCTTGTTTTATTGTATCAGCTTGCGTTAATATGTGACCGGAGAGAGAGAATAGAGTTTTTCATCGTGTTGTCAATGTGCCAATAACAACCAATGACAATAAGTGTTGTTCTTTCAGGTCTGAAAGATTTAACAGATTTTCATGAACGGCATTGATTGGCCAAATCCTGCTGCAAACCTGTCCAACGTTGAAGAATATATAAAGAAAATTCTCGCAACAACAGGCGTTGATATCCCTAGCCTTGCTCCAGGTAAAAAACTATGCAACATGTTATTTGGCTTACCCATCTGTCAACTCTCTCTCTCTCTCTCTCTCTCTCTCTCTCTCTCTCTCTCTCTCTCTACAGTATGATTACTTGTCTTTGAACTTATGGTTGGTTCTTGCTGTGTTATAGCCGGAGGGAGTTCTCCAGCAACGCTTCCTATTAGTATAGTCTCCGGTTTACTTTGGTTATTCTTGGTTAAGTTTCCTTTTGCTTAACCGCTCTTATATATAAACAGAAGGTTCATGTACATTTTAATTAAGATGAATAACAAACTTTCTTTTCATCGTTTCTTCGACTTTACTCTCTGAAGTACGAGCTTGAATCTTCATCTTCATCTTCTTCGATTCTGTTATTGATATGGTATCAGAGCACATCTGATTGCTTTCCGCTTCGATTTCTCAGCTCCTTTCAGCTTCAGATGAGTCTTCCGTTGATCTCGCTCTCGCGATTGTTTCTTCATCTTGTTCTGGCGATTTGCGATTTGTTTTTCGGAGTTCTCGTTCTCGTTTGTCTCTTGCTTGCGTTACTCCATTGATTGTATCTTCTTTGATCGAATCGATTCGCGTTCATGGCGACTTCTCAACCATCGATTGTTCAAGAATCAGTTCGTTCTTCTTCCGATCATTACGAGAATCCGTACTATCTACGTCAGAATGATCATGCTGGATTGACTCTTGTTACTGATCGTTTGACGACTGCTTCAGATTTTCATTCTTGGAGGAGATCAGTTCGAATGGCTTTGAACGTCCGTAACAAACTCGGCTTCATTGATGGTACTATTCCTCAGCCTTCTTTAACGCATAGAGATTCCGGTGCTTGGTCTAGGTGTAATGACATTGTAGCGACTTGGTTGATGAATTCGGTTTCCAAGAAGATAGGTCAAAGCTTGTTGTTCATATCTACGGCAGAAGGAATATGGAAGAATCTGCTTTCTAGGTTCAAGCAAGATGATGCTCCTAGAATTTTTGATATTGAACAGCGTTTGAGTAAGCTTGAGCAAGGATCTATGGATATTTCGACTTATTATACAGAGCTTGTTACACTTTGGGAAGAACATCGCAACTTTGTTGAATTACCGGTGTGTACTTGTGGTAAATGTGAGTGCGATGCAGCTGCGATGTGGGAGAAGTTACAGCATCGTAGTAGAGTTACAAAGTTTTTGATGGGCTTGAATGAGTCGTATGAGCAGACGCGTAGACACATACTGATGCTTAAGCCGATTCCAACAATTGAGGAAGCTTTCAACATTGTGACTCAAGATGAAAGGCAGCGTTCTCTTCGACCTGTCACTGCAGTGGATAATGTTGCTTTTCAGACTTTGGGTCATCAGTCTTCTATCTCATCGGCTTCTCTTATGGAGGATAACGCGTATGTGGCAGCATATAATGCTAGCAGGGCTTATCAGAAACCACTTTGTTCTCATTGTGGGAAGGTTGGGCACACGGTTCAGAAGTGTTTTAAGCTACATGGATATCCACCTGGTTACAAGACTTATGGATCCTCACAGTCTAAGAATCATGCTCAGTCTAAACCATTTCAGCCTCAAACGAAATATCCTCCGCAGAGTACTTCTCAAGTACAGTCTCAGATGTCTAATGCTGTTGCTACAGTGTGTGTTGATAAAGACTCGAGATCGTATACGCCTGTTCCTCAGTTGACTAGTGGTGGGTTGAATCTTAATCTTCAGAGTTTCAGTCCAGAGCAGATTCAGAGTCTCATTGCTCAGTTCAATACTCATGTTCGAGTTTCAGAGCCTCAAGTTCCTCCTTCGTATGCTTCACATTCTCGTGCCACTATAACAGAACATGGTGTCGTGGATTCTCTTTCTTCTTCTGGTACGATACCATTTCCTTCTATTAATCTCACTTTTGAACATCAAACTCTTTGTTACAGACATCACTGTCTTTCCACTCTCCCTTCTTTACTTCCCTTTGATGCTTGGATAATAGATAGTGGAGCTTCTAGTCATGTTTGTTCAGATTTAGGGATGTTTGATAGTTTTGTACCAGTAACTTCAGTCACTGTTACTCTTCCTAATGGAAGTAAAGTACCTATTACACATACAGGAATAGTGAAAATAACTGATTCATTGATTTTATATGATGTGTTACTGGTTCCTGATTTTCGTTTTAATCTGATTAGTGTGAGTAGTTTGATTAAATCACTTGGTTGTGCTGCTCATTTCTATCCTCATGGATGCTTAATACAGGAACTTTCTCGGGGCTTGATGATTGGGAAGGGTAGCCTTTACAACAATCTATACGTTCTTGATTCTTCACAACATATTGCATCTGATGACAAAGCATTCTGTGGTTCGGTTTCAACTGATAGTAGCATCTGGCATCAAAGATTGGGACATCCTTCTTCAAGTGTTTTTCAAAAGATTTCATCTACTTTACCGGCTTACAAAAATATCGAGTCTGAGCTTTCTCCGTGTTCTGTATGTCCTTTAGCGAAGCAACGAAGACTTGCGTATGTTTCTCATAATCATCTTGCTTCTGCTCCATTTGATTTAGTTCATCTTGATATTTGGGGTCCTTTTAGTATTGAGTCTGTTGAAGGTTATAGATATTTTCTTACTTTAGTAGATGATTGTACAAGGGTCACATGGATTTACATGTTAAAGAATAAAGGAGAAGTTTCAACCATATTTCCATTGTTTCTCAAGTATATTTCAACACAATACAAATCTAAAGTCAAGGCTATACGTTCTGATAATGCACCTGAGTTGGCTTTTACTGATCTTATCAAAGAATTAGGTATGTTTCACTATTTCTCTTGTGCTTATACCCCACAGCAAAATTCAGTGGTTGAACGGAAACATCAGCATTTGTTAAACGTAGCTAGAGCCTTATTGTTTCAATCTAATGTTCCCATGGTTTATTGGAGTGATTGTATAAGGACTGCTGTCTTTTTGATTAATAAGATGCCATCTCCTTTGTTAGATAACAAGTCTCCTTTTGAGAAGTTATTAGGCAAAGCTCCGGACTATCATTTACTTAGAAGTTTTGGGTGTTTGTGTTTTGCGTCCACAAATACTAAGGATAGGACTAAGTTTAGTCCTCGTGCAATTCCGTGTGTCTTCTTGGGGTATCCTTCTGGGGTTAAAGGCTATAAAGTGTTGGATTTGGAGTCACATTCAATCATTGTCTCACGCAATGTCATTTTCAAAGAAAAGGTATTTCCATTTAAAACTTCTGAATTGCTTTCTAAATCTGTTGATATGTTTCCTAATACGATATTACCTTTGCCTGTGCCTTTGCATTTTGTTGAATCCACTCCTATTTCTTCTAATGGTGAAAGTTCCCAGCCTGTGAGTGATGATTTGTCTCGTTCTGTTTCTTCTGAGACACGTACACACACTCATGACACTGTTTCGAACACTGATAGTACACATACTACTACTGATACTGGTATTCATTTGTCTGATGTCTCTAGGCCTAAACGAACGACTAGAGCTCCAACTTACTTATCTCAGTATCATTGTTCTTTGGTTTCTACCATTCCTTCTTCTTCTTGTCGTTTACCTCGTTCTACATCCTCTGTTAATGAACATCATTGTTTTCTTGTTCCTTTTTCTTCTATTTCCTCTCCTTCTTTTCCATCTTCTTTTAAAACACCATATCCACTTTCTTCTGTGATCTCTTATGTTCGTTTTAATCCTGTTTTCCAGTCTTCTGTTCATGCTTATTCTTTAGAAACAGAACCCAAAACTTTCAAACAGGCAATGTCTTCTGATAAGTGGAAAAAGGCTGCGAATGTGGAACTTGATGCTATGGAGCAAAACAGAACATGGGATGTTGTTTCTCTTCCAGATGGTAAGACTGCGATTGGGTGTAGATGGGTCTTTACCATCAAATATAATGCTGATGGGACGGTTGAGCGACATAAAGGAAGATTGGTAGCTCAAGGTTTTACTCAACAAGAAGGAATTGACTATATAGATACATTCTCTCCTGTGGCGAAGCTGACAAGTGTGAAGTTGTTGCTTGCTTTGGCTGCTATTAAAGGGTGGAGTTTGAATCAGATGGATGTATCTAATGCGTTTTTGCATGGAGAGCTTGATGAAGAGATATATATGCGTTTACCACAAGGATATACTCCTCCTACTGGTGTCATTCTTCCTCCTAATCCGGTATGTCGTCTTCGCAAATCCATTTATGGTTTGAAGCAAGCATCTCGGCAATGGTATAAACGTTTCTCTTCAGTTTTGTTGGGAGACAATTATATTCAGTCACCTGCAGATAACACTCTATTCATCAAGCGTTCTGGAGATTCGTTTGTTGCAGTTCTGGTATACGTTGATGATATAATGATAGCAAGTAATAATACTGCTGCAGTGGCTGATCTCCAAGCTCTTCTTCGGTCTGAGTTTAAAATCAAGGATCTCGGTCAAGCGCGGTTCTTTCTTGGTCTTGAAATTGCAAGATCATCAACAGGCATTTCAGTGTGTCAGAGGAAGTACACTTTGAACTTGTTGGAGGATTCAGGTTTACTAGGTTGTAAACCGAGTTCAATACCTTTGGAGAATCCTACAGCTTATCGAGAACTGATTGGTCGTCTCTTGTATCTCACGATTACAAGACCTGATATTACTTTTGCAGTACATCAGTTAAGTCAATTCTTGTCTTCTCCTACTGATGTACATTTCCAAGCAGCTCACAAAATTCTTCGATATTTGAAGAACAATCCGGGGCAGGGATTTATGTTTTCAGCAAATGCGGAGTTATGTTTGAATGCATTTGCTGATGCGGATTGGGCTACGTGCAAGGAAACTCGTCGCTCAATCACAGGATTTTGTGTCTACTTGGGTTCTTCCTTGTTGTCTTGGAAGTCTAAGAAGCAAGCAGTTGTGAGTCGTAGCAGTACTGAGGCAGAGTATCGGAGTCTTGCTTTGGCAACATGTGAACTGATTTGGATACAACAGTTGCTGCGGGATCTCTTGGTTACGGTAACTGGTCCTGCTAAGCTCTACTGTGACAATAAGTCTGCGATTCACATAGCTAATAACCCTGTCTTTCATGAGCGCACTAAACACATAGAGATCGATTGTCACACTGTTCGGGATCAAGTGAAAGCTGGTAAGCTTTTGATGTTTCATGTGTCAACAGGGAATCAGCTGGCAGATATACTTACTAAACCTCTACATCCTGGTCCTTTTAACTCACTTCTTCATCGGATGTCATTATCAAGTCTTTATCTACCTGATGCTCAGCTACTAAAGACTTGAGAGGGGGGTATTAGTATAGTCTCCGGTTTACTTTGGTTATTCTTGGTTAAGTTTCCTTTTGCTTAACCGCTCTTATATATAAACAGAAGGTTCATGTACATTTTAATTAAGATGAATAACAAACTTTCTTTTCATCGTTTCTTCGACTTTACTCTCTGAAGTACGAGCTTGAATCTTCATCTTCATCTTCTTCGATTCTGTTATTAATACTTCCTTTACCTCTAGCCGCTTTTGTAAGTCTAGCCATTACTTACAAAGTCGACAAAGCTTCAGAGCGTTTTCTCAACCTGGCCGGCACAGCACTCGAGTGCTTGGCTGCAGGCTGCCCTTGGCTTTGCATCCCCATTGTAGCTTCCTTATGGACCCAAAAGGCGAAACGTTGGTTTGACTTTCTTGTTTTCTCTGCATCTTGCACCGTCTTTCTTCACAACCCAGACGCTGTGGTTCAGCTCCTCAGAAACTGCTACAGTGCCACTCTCGGGTTAAATGCAAACGACGGTGGTGTTGAAGCTCTTCTTGGCCATGGCGGGATCTCTCCTGTAGCACCGGGGATTCTCTATTTCCGAATGTATCGTGCTCTCAGAGACACCGTCTCTGTAACGGAAGAGATTTTCTCTCTCCTGATACATTCCGTGGAGGATATAGCACAGAACAGGCTCTCTAAGGAGAATCTGGAAAGGCTGAAGACAGCGAAGACGGATCAAGATACGGCCAAAGCTCACTAGCAACCGCAATGACTCAAGTCAAGCTTGCTGCCTCCCTTAGTGCCTCATTGGTATGGCTAACCGGAGGCTTAGGTGTGGTCCACCTAGGGCCCGTTTGTTTCACCATTTGTCATCTCCATTCAAATGATTCATTTGTATGATCTATTCAAATGATCCATTCAGATTTTTGTGATTGTTTGTTTGTCCATCCATATAGCCCATCTAGATGAATCATCTAAATGAATCTTATGTTTGTTTCTTTATTTTCACTTCCATTCAAATGAGTTTAGTAAACAAATTACCAAAATACCCTTGTGTTGACTTAACCATATATTTGATATTAATTTTAACTATATTACATTTAATTATTTAGTTTAATATATTTACATTAGAATTATTTCAAAACTAACGAGTTTTCTTTTTTACGGTTTGGACGGGAAAACAAGATTTTTTGGTTTTAGCGAAAAAACACATTTTTTCTGTTTTGGCGGAAAACAAGATTTTTCGGTTCTGACTGAAAAACGAGATTTTTCGGTTTTGGCGGGAAAATACAAATTTTCGGTTTTGGCGAGAAAACATGTTTTTGCGTTTTTGTCCGGAAAACGCGTTTTTGGCGAGAAAAAATGTTTTTGCGGTTTTGGAGTGAACCACGTTTTTGCGATTTTGGCGGGAAAACGCATTTTTGCGGTTTTGGCGGGAAAACGCGTTTTTGTGGTTTTGGCCGGAAAACATGTTTTCGGCGGGAAAACGCATTTTTGCAATTTTGGCGGAAAAACATGCTTTTGCGGTTTTGGCGAGAAAACGCGGTTTTGCGGTTTTGGCGGAAAAACACAGTTTTGGCAGGAAAACACGTTTATGCGGTTTTGGCGAGAAAACGCGTTTTTAGTTTTTAGCGGGAAAACACGTTTTTGCGGTTTTGGCGGAAAACGCGTTTTTGCAGTTTTAGCGGGAAAACACGGTTTTGGCGGGAACACATTTTTACGGTTTTCGCGGGAAAACGAGATTTTTCGGTTTTGGCGGGAAAATACAAATTTTCGGTTTTGGCGAGAACACGTTTTTTGGTTTTGGCGGGAAAACACGTTTTTTTGGTTTTGGCGGGAAAATACGTTTTTGCAATTTTGGCGGGAAAACACTTTTTGCGAGAAAACATGTTTTTTGTGTTTTGGCGAAAAAATGTATTTTGGGGTGTTGGCGTGAAAACATTTTTTTTTGTGATTTGTGCATGAAAAAATGTTTTTCGGTTTTTGCGGGAAAACATGTTTTTGCAATTTTGACGGGAAAACATTTTTTGCAATTTTAGCGGGAAAATGCGTTTTGGGGTTTTGGCGTGAAAAATTAGTTTTTAGCACGGGAAAAAGTGTTTGTAGTTTTGTTAGTTTTCGTTTGTGAGAAAAATGATATTATGTTTAGGTTTGTAATTTGTAAATTACATTAGGGGCATAATAGATATTATACCATTTTGAATGAACCATCTCCATTCAAATGATCCAAATTGGTTCAGCTGAATGGACTTTAAAATTAAGCCTAAATTTCCAAAAGTCATCCGGATGATCCATTTGAATGAATTGCACTTTTAGTGCCTAAACAAACAAAACTCTCATCTTCATCTAGATGGTCCATCCAAATGGAGAAACAAACGGGCCCCTACTCATCAAAGAAACCATCCCGTCCTGGTTTCTATCGTTGACAAGTCAGACCAAGAACAAGGACCATCAGAGCTAGTGGCAGAGCTAAGAGGGCATGCCCTTGCTTACTTTGTGGTCCTATATGGAGCATTCGCTTGGGGCGTGGACTCGAGATCAGCTGCATCAAAACGCCGCCAAGGAATCATGGGAAGCTACTTGGAGTTCCTAGCGAGTGCCTTGGATGGGAAAATATCAGTGGGATGCGAGACAGCAACGTGGCGGGCTTATAATACCGGTTTGGTGAGTCTAATGGTCCGCTGTTTGCCATGTTGGGTGATAGAGATCGATGCAGAAGTGTTGCAGAGTCTGAGCAACGGACTGAGACAGTGGGGGAAAGATGAGCTGGCGATTTTACTTATCTCCATGGGAGGTATTGAAACAATGGTTCATGCCAGTAATTTTATCATTCATTTGAATGCTTCTTAGCTTCTCAGACTTTTGATCTCTTCCATAGTTTTCGCTTAGCGTTGCTTCCTTCTTGGAATCTAACATGCATCATGTATAGTGAATGGTAAAAAAGACAAATCGTGTAAAGAAGTAATGTTCTTTTATCAAAAGATGCTTAGGTCTACAGTTCTCTGTCTGTTTTGCTACCACATGCAATAATAATGAAAGAAAAGATATGTTTCTGTATCAAGTGTGACATTGTTTCGATAAAACGAGGAAAATAAGTTAACACTGACAGAGTCTCAGTGTGACTACTGTGTCTTTTTTTCTTCTGGTAATATGAAATCTCGTTTCGTTTTAACCAGCATCACATTTTCTTGTTTCATTCTTCTCTTTCGTGTCTGCTGCGTTCATTGCTGGATTTGAACCAAACTTGGGACATAATTAAATATACGTGGCCACCATGGTTTCTGTGTAGATCTTACATAAGGGATTTCTGTGTGATATTCATTGTCCTCTCCAATAATGTAGACCACGTTCTTTGTGTCCCGACCAACTAGTCCCGGACACACGACCACTTTCTTGTGAATCTTGTCCTCGTCGAGTAAAAAAGTCGTGAACATCGGGTAACGTTCTTCAAGAACGTGTAAATCCACTGTAAAGGACTTGCTCCACGACAAGGCGGCAGCTTCAGTACCAAAGTTAGTGGTCACCCACAGATCCATCTTTAATGGAAAATAGTTCATATGTAACCCTGAGATTTGTTCTTCTCTAAAAAGAGATAGCTTCATAGTTGGTAGAACTGGAGGAAGATTTAAACGTCTAAATCTCTCTGTTGTGAAATCAAAACTGAGTAAGAATATAGAAGAATCCTTGTCTTTTCTCTCTGAACCAACCCAATAAGTATTCCCTTGCAAAGATACCCATCCACTTGCATGTATATAGTAGTCCAGAGAGATTCCATCAAGAAACCTCCATGAATCAGAGCTAAGTTCATATATTTCAAACTCAACAACTTGGTCTTCGCTCTTGCAACTCTGCCAATACCTCAAGATTTTGTAGTCACGGCAAGATTTGTTGTTTTTGTATCCTAGAGCAAAACTAGATTTTTTCTTGTAATGACTACTTGCTTGGATCCATTTAGTTTCCCCTAAAAACGGATTCCAAACAACGAGCTTATTGTATTCGGTAATGCATAATAACAAACCTTCGCAGTGAATGACTTCGACTATGTTGACTTGTTGTGAACTAGAGGGGGAACCCTTTATGTCAAAGGGATCCTTAAACTCTATAGATGGAGCAGTGACGCTGAGATTGATCTCAACGCTCACTGGACAAACCCTAAACTCCTTCAGCATGAGAAGTAGAGGCTGCTTTGGAGCTTTACGGTGGTGCTTCTCGGTGAATATTTGGTCTTTGAGTAAAGCATTCCATTGTTTGCAAGTGGGTTGCAACCGTTTCAGAGTTGTCGCCGGAACCCTAGAGAGTATTTCTTCTAATAGATGGTGGGGAAGATCGGATATCATCATTGTCTTCTCTCCCAAGGAAGAAGAAAGCTACTAGGGCTCTATTAGGGTTTAGAGGTATTCACCTTTGCAAGAAAGTATGTTTCCTTTAAATTTTCTTTTTCTTAACGGCAAATACTCTTCCTTTTTTTATGTGGATTTGTTTATTAATTTTATTGATTTCTGTATGTCTATCTATCTATACTATTATTTGCGAACTAAGTTTTTGGAATCCTTAATAAATTTTATATATAATATATAATTTAATTTATAACAAATTTTATATTAATAATATTAGAATTTGTAAAAATAAGATAATCCTCATATATTGTGTTGTTATCATGAAATAATATTTTTATTGTAAAAGTCAAAAGATTAAATATTAATAAAAACTTTAAATAATGTTTGATTTAATCTTTTTGGAAACATAAATAAAAATTATCATATTGGCTTTTTAATATAACATAAACTAATAAATATTCGTAAGAATTATGCCCGAAACACACCTAGTTTTGTCTTACAAAGGAAACAAATAAAACGAAAAAGGAAAGAAGTTCTTTGAATATCCGAAATAAAAGACCTTTGACGTTGAATATCCCACATCAAAGAACCTTAACGTCTCTGGTTCCACGGTCTCTTTCGGTGCAAATTCTTGCCTGATAACGACCTTCGGTGTAACCATCAAGGTTTGTCATTGTTTTTCATCAAGGTTTGTCATATAGAACTACAAAGCATTTGATTTATCAAACCATGTATTTTTGTAAAAGACTTTTCTATTAGAAGATAAAGATTACAATGCAGAAAAAGTAAAGAAAATACAAAGAAAACTAAGGAGAAGTGACAAAACACCGGAGCAGAGAAATAGGGGGATGGCCATCTAGTGGCGAAAGGTATACATAGTGAAAAAAAAACAAAAGTCTAATGGTAAATAGTTAAACCGAGGACCAAAACCCAACCCTCTCTGATTAATTCCCACTTTTTGCCCGCTTTGTGAAGAGCAGTAATTTTGTTTCTGATTAAACACCATTGTGGAAAAGATTATTATTATATTCCTTCCAGAGTTCATAGATACACTTGCCTGCCATAGGGGGCGAACCGCAAAGTTTCTTATCCTGCCGGGTGATGCAGACGAGACGACATCCAGAGAAAAGTATGTTAATCTTGTTAAGGGCTTGCCAGTGCCTGTCTTGGACCATTCCTAAGAAACATGCGCATGGGGTCCATAGTTTTTTTAAACTCTCTGAGACCAAATTTTCATTGTTGTTAACTTGTTGATGTCGAAATCTATAAAACTTGGGGAATTATTATAAAAAAAAAAACAAAAGTAGTTCTCAAATATTCTCATTATTAAATTTTTTTAAAAAAATTATTAAGATAAAAAATTGTTTGAATAATAAAATAAATATAATTTAAAAATTAATGTACAAAAAATAGATAAAAATTAATAATTAGTTAAAGTATTAAGCTCCATAGTAAAGAAATTGAATATTGAAGAGTTAATTAAATAAAATTAACAACATGTACAGGAAAAAATTGAAAAACTTTCATTCAAAGAATTGAATTGAAAAAAAAAAAAATTCAACATTGAAGAACAAACGTTACTTATCAATTTTAGAAGAGGAAAATACTTCTTCACTAATTCATCTATTTATGAGGAACATAGAGGAATGTGGTTGGGTCTATATATAGGTGATGATTGTTTCAGTAGTTTTTAGTTTTAGTTTTCGGTTTTTAGATTTTAGTTTTTAGTTTTTAGATTTTGGTTTTTGTTTTCCAGCTTTTGGTTTTTGGTTTCTAGATTTAGATTTTGGTTTTTGGTTTTTGGTTTTTGGTTTTGCAGTATTTTTTTTTGTTTTTCAAAAATTAATTAATGCGTTACTTTGAAATAATACAACAAAATAGAAATAAATATTTATATTTACAATTAAAATTATCAAAATCTTGTGATAATTATTTTAAAATAAAATACAATAACATATTTTAATTATTATAGTTTTATAAAAAAATATATTATAATAAAATATTTATCATAAAATTTATATAAATTGCAAAAAATAAAAATATTTAAAAGTTTGAAACTACTTAGAAATTTTTCTTATATAAATAGAAATAGTTTTTCTTAAATATTATAAATTATATAAAAATAAAAATACTTAAAATTTTGAAACTAATTATAAAATTTCTCATATAAATTATTTATATTTTCTTAAAATTGAATGGCTATTTTTATTTTTCATGACTAATACAATATATTGTATTACTAAAACATATTATGTTTTTATAATTTTAGTTATTTATAATGTGACTATATAAATTTATTTTACAGATATTAAACACAAATAAATTATATCACATTATTGTTTAAATTAAAGCTAATGTTCCAAAAATTGTATGATTATTTATCTTTATGAAAATATTATTTATTAATTGTTAATTAATTAAATGTTGTAGTTTCTACCCAAAAAAAATCAAAATTCGTTTTTCCTTTTAAAAACTCACAAAAGTTGGTTTTTGGTTTTTCTTCACAAATTGGTTAAACTTTTCAAAAACTAGTTTCCCTAAATTTTAGGGAATCTATTTATTAGAAATCTTGATTGGCAAATCAAATGGTTTCTACAAAAACAAAAACTAAAAACTAAAACTTGATTGGATGAAAAATGGTTTTTGCAAAAACAAAAACCAAAAACTAAAGCAAAAACCACAAACAATCAATTTCAATTTGACAAAAAAATCACCTTGATTGGTATCAATTTTGAGGAATAACAAATTCATCAATATTTTTTTCATAAAAAGTGGTCACCAATCGAAGTCCAAGCTCTGATAGTTTAATGAAATTTTCCATCTATCTTATTAAAACTCAAGTACAAAATGGGTTTGTTTGGAAACTTTGATATCTATGTTAAAAGAGGATTGTTTGGAATCTTGGATTGTAGTGTTAAAAAGAGATTTAGCCAATACATACCTGTATTTTTTAAGTCCATCGACTGAAATTAAAGTTTTTGGGCGTAAATTTATCATTCTTATCTCCTATAGCCCAACTAATTAAAAAGATAAATCCCCCAAAAATCGACTCCCTCTAACCAATCAAATATATATTGACACTACAATTATAGACTTCCTATCCACCTCTTACGGCAGACATGTCAAATGAAAAAAAAATGCGTCTTATTAAAGATCTCAAACCTTACCGAGAGGAATGGCGTCTAACTCTCAAACTGATTCATTCTTGGAAACAAAGCACCAGTTTTGGAGGAGATTTTCAATGGAAAGCTGGGACCCAAATTTCTCATTGGTATGTGAAAGATAACACTGAGACATGCAAATTAACGCTTCTCGACACTGTAGCTACAACAATTATTGGTAGCAAGGCTGTTGAACTCTGGGATGGTTCATTTGATGAGGTAATTTTACTTTTACATTTTAATATATTGGCTAATAGTTGAATGTATTAACCAGCTAAATTTGCTTTTATGTGTAACAGATGAAGACCCAAAAATACATCCTATGCATGTTCAAGACTTGACTGGTAAATCTTTTTGTTTTGATTTAGCCATAACCAGTGACAATGTAACAAACGGATCTGACACTTTTAATGTCTCTGAGGTATGGTCTGGAGATTATATTCAGAGAATCGAATCAATCTCAGAACCAGTTTCATTAATTGAGACAATGTCGTCAACTCTATCTGGTGGAGATGTAAGTGATAGAACCCTCCCTATGTTATCATATTGTACTACTTTATGAAGCATGCGGCTTATGTTAATATTTATGTTCAAATTAACATAATGTGTTTTTCATATGTTTTTAGTTTCTTGGGATAGATGGTATCAATGAGAACTCATCCGAAGATTTTTCAACTCCAAGTAACAAGCATAAGGAAGATGACTGTGATAAAATGGACATGACATCTACTTCAAAGAGGTTATGCACAAAGATCATAAAGAAGGAGAAGACAAAGACTGATTAGTGATGATTTGGCCACCTAATAAAGAGTTTTTTGCTGTGATTTTTAATTTATTGTTTTATGACTTTGGCTTTGGTTTTTTATATTTTCCTGATGGTTTTGTTACATTGATATGTCTTGGAATGATAGACTCACAGTATACACGTTTATTTTTCTATATAAATTATAAATTGATTCTGTTTTTGAATGCAGGTTTCAGACTTCAGCATAATTGGTTTCATGTGATGGTTGAGGAAGAGATTTGGCGTTGTTGTCAACCTATATTTCATCTAATTATGAAACACTTGATTCAAATAAGTATGCATTATCTAGAGTTTTAGACAGGACATACTCTATTTATTCTGCTATTTTCAAACAATTAAGTGTTAAATTTTTCTACTATTTTTTACACAATCATTCACATTAACAAATATATTCTTCAATCAATCAAGTTAAAAGCTACCAGATATAGTTAAACCAACAAAATAACTTGATCGAAATCCTAGATACTGCTAAGTTGCTTTCATCTAATGAAAAAGCCAATTGATACTTCATTCACCTAATAGCTAAAATAAATAATGGAATTTACTAACTGTGTTTTGTAATCTGAAGTGTGGTCGACAAATGTGTTGTCTAAACTTGGAATCGGAGTCTGGTCTTCGTTCTCCAAAAGTTTGAAATCATGCAAATCAAATAACACATATATATTATTTACAAACCACCATACACAATGAATTGAGAAAGAAGAATAATACATGACAGTGTATTTGTTACCTCATATGCGTACAGACCATAATAAAATTTGGGAACTTTATCTTTTTGTATCATCTGCCTAATAGAAAGATTCATCCTTTGCTCCGTTGATCTCTGCAAGGTGATTAAATCTGCACATTTATTTGTATTTACAGAGATATTAGACAAACACACAAATATGAAAGTTCCCAACTGTGAGGACATGGAAAACCTTAGAGATCCTCAATTCTGATTCACTGGATTCAAAATTTCGAGTTTTTGTTTCATTACGAATGGTATATTATTTGAGACGATCCATCTTGAACACACAATTCCATTCATCCTCACTGATTCATCATCCTCTGCTTTCATTACTGGTTGCATGTTTCAAGCTACATATTAGTCTCCAATCTACAACGATCTCTCATAGTTAATATATATATAAATATGAAACAAACAAAAATCAATACATCTAAGTAACCAGATCTCATAACCGAAAGGGAAATATATGTAGACTAACTTTGAATCACTTAAGTATTTTAAGGTTAGCAGAGACAAAGAGATTGAATCCTCGCTTTCCTCATAAAAAATCGCTCCATGATTTGATCTCGGATAAAAAGCAGCACCGTGGTAAAGAGATGAACGGGAAAAATGAAAATTCCCATTTGCTTCAACGACAAAAAGGAAGCATACTCAGAAGAAAAAAAAAGATTAGGTTTGTTTGCAAGCTTTTTTTTCCCGGACTAATCTGTTTGTTAATTAAAATTGGGCTTAGGTTGGACCCTTTGTTTAAATGTTTGCATCTATGGCCCATTTATTTAACTCATACATTACATGTACAAAAGTGATTAGTAAAACTTATAAAATTTCATATTATGATGTATATATTGAAATAATAGGGAAATATGTTACATTGCTATGTAAAAAATTACAAAATTGTTTACTGAATTTCAGATTTTAATATAATTTCTATTCAAATAAATATATTAAAAAACTTTATATGAACTGCTTAAACAAAAAAAATCAATATAAAAGTACTCTACATTTGAGTTCTAAAATCATTTCGTTTAACAACTAAATAAAAGTTTTGAATTGAGATGGTATAAAACAAAGCAAGAGAAAAGAAAAAAAGTTTACAAAAGCCACTCTATGTTAAGAAGACTTATTAGAAAGAAAATTTTACTAAGATAGATAAATTCAATAATTACAAACAAATAATCTATAGTCAAAGAAGTTTTTACTAAGATAGATACATTCAATAATTACAAACAAATAATCTATAGTAAATATAGTATTATCTAAATTAGTTTAGTCAAATATAAATATTTAGAGGATACAACTTTCAATAAATAATTTTTTTATTAATATCATTTCATATAAAGCAATTTTTAAATATTAAAAATTCTAATATGTTTTCAAATTTAGAAATAAATAAATAAAAAGTAACTGATAAATATATTCTTAGTCCAATTTAATACAATTTTGATTTTATACATTTGTAGAGGGGGTTTGAATCGGACTATCTTCTTTCCGGCAAAGTTTGTAGGAACATAAAATCATGTAAATGTAAATAAACTATATGTTTAAGAATATCATTAAATAGTTTTAAAATACAAAAATAAAATTCAAAATCTGCGCGGATGCGCGGATCAAAATCTAGTTAGAATTAATCATGAAATCTTCAATAGCATCCAACTTTTACCAGACTATTATATACGTGGGCCATATTTCCTATTATAAAAATTGGAACTTTGTATATAAATTAGTGGCGAGAAACTAAAAAAAGTTTTAGAGAGAAGTTTTCTCTTTCTAAAATCCTCCCTTTCGAGCATCTGACTCTCTGTCTCTTCCAGAGTCTTTGACTCTTCAAAAGATTGGAGCTTTTGATTAGGACAAACTTTTCCTCTTTCCCGATCTAAAGTTTTTAGATCTTTTTTCTTCTTATCCAAAACAAAAAAACCTTTCTTCCTCGTTGGGTCTTCTATCTTGTTCTTACTTCCCCAGAAATTAAGAACACATAGGCTACGGTTCAACCGGCCATGTCTTCTTCTTTGGATAGAGCTCTCCTAGCGATGACGTTAGATGAAGATGATGAACCTTTTGATCTTCCTGATCTGCCTCAGTACAGCTCATGTCAAAATAATTCGATCAGTTTGATTGGAAGGTTCTTAAATCCTGACTGCCAGAAGATGTCGAATTTGATACGAGAAATGCCCCGAAAATGGCAGAAATTCGATCGTGTCCGTGGAGTTGCGCTTTCGTCGGAGAGATTTCAATTCATCTTCAAGCATGAGCACGATCTCGTTGAGGTGTATGAAAAGGGCGTTCATTGTCTTAATGATTGGTCCTTGGCGATGGAAAGATGGGTTGAAAAACCTCCAGAAGACTACCTCAACTATGTTTTTATCTGGGTTCGACTTCGCAATATTCCTGTTAACCATTATACGCTTAAAGCTATTACTGCCTTAGGTGATTTGGTTGGAGAAGTGGTGGAAGTTGCCTTTGATCCTTCGAAACCCCAGATAAACGATTATGTCAGAGTAAAGATTCGCTTTAATGTCTCCAAACCGCTTCGCAAATCTAAGGTAGTCAATCTCCCAAGTGGTGGACAAACTTCAATCCTATATGAATACGAGAGGATTCACAAGAGATGTTTCCACTGTCAAAGATTGACTCATGAGCAAACTGTATGCCCTATAAAACTTCGTTCTCTCCAGAGAGCCTCCGATCAGCTACCTTCTTCAAGCAAAATATCTGACTCGCTTAAGGAGTTGGTTTTAAAAGAGCCTGATCCTCTCTTTGGTGTTCTGGAAGAAAATCAAGTGGGTATTAATCCTTCAACAGGAAGACCTAGAATAGCTAAAGAGGTTCTTGATGGTATGAGGCTTTATCTCCTATCTGCTTCCGGTCCAGAAAAAATTATCCGAGAACAAAGAGTTAAGGCTTCTTTAGCAGATATCGGGAATGATCCTGTAGCTCAGAAATCTTTTCTTAGTTTGGAAGCTATTCCGAGTGTTACCAGTGAAGTTGATAAAGGAAAGGGTCCTGTGTTTGACTTTGAAAAACATGATAACATCAATAGCTACCCTCAAGTTCCAGGTTATCATACCAAATTATTAGCTTCAGCAATTCAAGCGGGAGGTATTAGGAAGGAATCCTTTGTTCCTCAATATTATCGCTCTGAAGGATCAGCTAATAACTCTTTTGATGATATGATGGCCTATTCAGAATTCTCATCAGTTAATGCAGCTATGGCTGGTGAAGCTGGCTCATCATGCACTGCAGTGGGTTTTAGAGCTGGAAAAGCAAGAAGAAGACCTTCCAGAAACAAAAGACAAATCGTTGACAAGGATTCTATGCTTCAGCAACGCATCTCAAAAGAAGGCTCAAATAATAAAAGAAAGGCAGATGAGCAAGTTGGAGGAGTTTCTTTGGCTAAGCGGAAGCTTGGTACGGCGGTCCCACTGGAGGGACTGCCTAACTTTTTATGAGCCTAATGAGTTGGAATTGCCAAGGCTTGGGACGGTCTCAAGACTTGGTGATTCCACGTCTCAGGGAAATTAGGTCTACTTATTTTCCTGAGATTTTGTTTTTGATGGAGACAATGCACAGTAGAGATGTTTTGGTAGATATTCAAGAATGGTTGGGTTATGAAAGAGTATATACAGTAGAACCTCTGGGTAGAAGTGGTGGTTTGGCGTTATTTTGTAAGAAAAACGTGGCTGTGGAGTTAAAGTTTGTAGATAAGAACTTGATTGATGTTTGGGTACAGTTTGATGCTTTCAAGTTCTTTATGTCCTGTGTATACGGAGATCCTTCTGGTGTAAATCGTTCTGAGATATGGGAACGTCTTTCAAGGATTGGAGTTTGTAGAAAAGGGAGTTGGTGTATGCTAGGGGACTTTAATGATATCCTACACAATGGAGAAAAGACTGGTGGTCCTGTTAGAAATGATTCGACCTTTGTTCCCTTCAACGACATGATAAAAGCTTGTCAAATGTCCGAGTTATCAAGCTCTGGAAATGCTTTCACTTGGGGAGGAAAAAGGAACAATAAATGGATTCAGTGTAAGCTTGATAGGTGTTTTGGAAATAAAGATTGGCACTCAATGTTTCCTGCTTCTAATCAAGCTTTTATGGAAAAAAGAGGTTCTGATCATAGACCAGTTTTGGTGAGTTTGGCTGCTTCCCAAGACTCCTACAGAGGTCAGTTCAGATTTGATAGCAGATTTCTTCATCAACCGATGATTAAACAAGCTATCTCCCAGGCATGGAACAGTCCTCACCCTTTGGCTGGTGCATCAGTATCTCAACGGATTCGCCTTTCTCGTAAGGCTTTAAGCAAGTTAAAAAAGGAGAATTGCCTCAACTCAAGATGCAAGATTCTGGATATACAGAAACAGTTGGAGGCAGAACATTCATCTGATGCTCCTGATACCCATCGGTTACAACAATTGAAGACAAAACTGATGAGAGCTTATAACGATGAGCAGTCTTTTTGGAGCCAAAAATGCAGAGAAAACTGGGCAAAAGTGGGGGATAAAAATACCAAATTCTTTCATGCTTCAGTTAAAGCAAATCAATCAAAAAAAGGTATTGAAAAGCTGGTGGATGAGAATGGTAGAGAACAAAGATCTGAAGCTTCTAAAGGAGCTGTTGCAGCGGAATATTTTCAGTCTCTTTTTACTTCGACAAATCCTTCAGATTTTCAGGACATCTTTCAAGGATTTCAACCGAAGGTTTCTCATTCAATGAATATGGAGTTGATAAAAGAAGTAACTGCAGCAGAAGTTAAGAATGCGGTCTTTTCGATCAATCCATCTAAGGCACCAGGAGCTGACGGCATGTCAAGTTTATTCTATCAACAATTCTGGGATGTGATAGGCAATCAGGTAACTGCAGAGGTCTGTAACTTCTTTCAGACCGGTTCGTTGCCTTCTGATTGGAATTATACTCAATTATGCTTAATACCCAAGAAGGTTAACTCAAGCTCCATGTCTGACCTTAGACCTATTAGCTTATGTTCTGTTCTCTACAAGATCATAGCTAAGATCATTGCTCAAAGACTGCGACCTCTATTGCCTCTTATTGTCTCTCCTTCGCAGTCTGCTTTTGTGTCAGAGAGAATCATCTTTGACAACATAATTATGGCCCATGAGGTGACGCATAGCCTATCTACTCATCCTTCCTTATCATCAGAATATATGGCTATTAAGTCGGATATGTCTAAGGCTTTTGATAGGGTTGAATGGAAGTTTTTGGAAGCGTTGTTAAAAGCCATGGGATTTCATCATCAGTGGATCATCTGGATTATGGCTTGTGTTTCTTCAGTCACATATTCGGTCTTGATCAATGACAAATCTCATGGTTTCATTGTCCCACAGAGAGGCTTAAGACAGGGAGATCCCTTATCTCCCTTTCTTTTTGTACTTTGTACTGAAGCTCTTATTCATCTTCTGAATCGATCTTCTGCTTCTCATAAAATCATAGGGATGCAATTCTCTGCTTCTGGACCTTCTCTTCATCATATTTTGTTTGCAGATGATAGCCTGTTTATTTGCAAAGCAACCTTAGATCAGTGTGAGGAGCTCAAGAAGATTTTGTCTATCTACGGAGGTGCAACTGGGCAACTGGTTAATCCTTGTAAGTCTTCCATCTTCTTTGGAACTAAGGTTAAAGATAGTGATAAGGAAGTGGTTAAGCAATCTCTAGGCATCGATACTGAGGGTGGTATGGGTTCGTATTTGGGACTTCCTGAGTGTTTCACAGGCTCTAAAGTCAAAATGCTTTCCTATATTCATGATTCTCTTAAGAGCAGATTCTCTGGTTGGTTTGCTAGACTACTTTCACAAGGTGGTAAAGACACTCTTATCAAATCAGTAGCATTAGCATCGCCTATCTATGCGATGTCTTGCTTCAGATTTCCTAAGTCCACATGTGAAGCCTTGAACAGTGCTATGGCAAATTTTTGGTGGAGCTCCTCAGAAGATAAAAGAAAGGTACATTGGATTGGTTGGGACAGAATGTGCCTATCAAAACAAGAGGGAGGACTAGGGTTTCGAGACATTGAAGTTTTTAACCAGGCACTTTTGGCCAAGCGAGCATGGATTATTCTACAAAACCCTCAAAGCTTATTCTCTCAGGTGATGAAGAGCAAGTATTTTGAAAATGATCAATTTCTCTCAGCTCCTCTCACTTCGAAGCCTTCCTATGCTTGGCGAAGTATACTTCACGGCCGTGATCTCCTAAAAAAAGGTCTGTATAGAATGGTTGGCAACGGCTCTTCTATTAAAGTTTGGACTGAGCCTTGGATTAGGGATGGAAATATGAAAGCACCGTTGATAAAGAATCCAGTCATTGATATTGATCTCTTGGTAAGTGATCTGATCGACTTCCAAAAAAGAGATTGGAACAGAGAAAAACTGGAAAATCTTTTCTATCCTGCGGATATCAAGTGCATTCTGCAAACAAGACCAGTTGTTTTCAAAGATGATTTCTGGGTTTGGGGACATAACAGAAGTGGAGAGTATTCTGTGAAATCAGGATATTGGTTGCAAAATCAAATTACCAACTCTCGGATTAAGTTTGAAGCTTCTGCGATGCCCTCTTTAAATCATCTAAAAACAGAGGTTTGGTCCTTAAAAACTTCTCCAAAAATCAAGACTTTTATTTGGAAAATGCTCTCTGAGGCCCTCCCTGTTGCTGATAAAATTATTTCCAGGGGGATGAAAGTGGATTCAAGGTGCCAGGTTTGTGGTAATGAGGGAGAGTCAATCAATCATGTCCTCTTCTCGTGTGATGTTGCACGTCAAATATGGGCGCTCTCGCTTTTCCCTCAACCGCTTGCAGAAGTTTCTTCAAGGTCTGTGTTCTCAAATTTTTATCATCTTCTAAAAGCAAGCAAATCAAAATCCTTGCCTTCAGAAATTGCTCGAATGTTTCCTTGGATTCTTTGGCATATCTGGAAAGGAAGAAATGCTCTAGTTTTTGAAGGTAAAGGTTTTTGTCCCTTACAATCTCTTAAAAAAATTAAGGAAGATGTAGACCTATGGTTTTTAGCTCAGAGCGTAGAAGTTGAGATTGAGGAATGTCAACCTTTGTCAAAGAGATTTGGTACTAAAAAATGGTTACCTCCTCCTCCTTTGTGGGTAAAATGTAATTTTGCTTACTCTTGGGCTAAACAAAAGAAGATTGCTGGAATTTCATGGGTTCTGAAAAATCATAGAGGTGTTGTCCTCTTGCATAGTCGCCACTCTATAGCTCACATAGATAATATTGATGAGGCTAAACTTCAATGTTTTCTATGGGCTATTAACAGTATGGCCAGTCTAAAACTATCGCGTGTTGTTTTTGGCTCTGAGGCCACTGACTTGATAGGCTCAGTGACTCGTCCAAAAGCGTGGCCATCTTTTGCATATCAAGCTTCGGAGATCAGAATTGCATTGGCTGATATTGATAACTGGAGTCTGCATTCTGAGGTATCTGATACTAATCAAGGTGCAAAGCTCATCGCTCAAAGTGCTTCTTTTGGAGCTAGGTTGCATTCTTATGTGGCCAGAAGTTATCCTTTTTGGCTCAAAGAAACTTTTGAACATGATGTTGCTTTCTCGTAACTGGTTTATATTGGGGTACTGCGTTACCCATATTTAGTCTCCTCATCTGTTTGAGGCTTTTGGGTTGATCTTTTGATACTTCTTGTTAAACTCTGGTTCCTTGTTTATAAAAGTACAGTTGATCAAAAAAAAAAAAATTAGTGGCGAGAATAAAAAAAGCTATTTGTGTACACACCGTGGACATGTAAAAAAGTCTTCATCTTTAATGGCTTCGTCCACCGCTTAGAAGTTACACACTTGTAGATCCTCTCACCGAATCGAGATTCTCCCTCTTTTGTTGCTCTCCATCGTTTCGCAGTTTGGATTTGAGATTCTCCGTCTCAGTCTGAGGGTGTTGCGACAGGGCTTTGATGAGGTAATTCTATTTATTCTTTTTCTTTCCAAAACGAACATTTTGTTTGAGTTTGTCTCTCTGATATTATTTATGAGCAGTGTGAGAAACTCTTAAGAGTGGAAATGGTGGGACCAACTTTGTTTCACCGGAGAAAGCATTCATGGCCGCCTGAGGAATTCATTTCCAAAGCCACTTTGCAATTAGTAACTTCTATTATTGCCCTTTTGATTATGGAAAAAAAAAAAAAAAGAAGAACAGGACTTTGACTTTGACTTTTGTTTTATCATGTAGCTTGATTTTGATAGTGCTGCTCCGCCATCACACGCATGGAGGAGGAGATTAAACTGCCATGCCAATATCTTAAAAGAGTTCACTATTACCTTTAGAGAAGCCATTAAAATGGTATCTATCCTCCTGCACATTCTCTTCTTGTTTTCCTCATTTTCATACCCCTAAATATGGTTTATTACAGGTACGCTTGGGGATACGATTATGGTCTTACGTCAGAGAAGAGGCCTCTCATGGAAGGGTAACTTCACTATATTTCATTGCACCCTAACCTTTCTTTATTTGTATGAGAGTTAACTTGTCAATTGCTTGCAGAAAGCACCAATCGATCCTTTCACCAAAGACAATTGTAGACCATCTGCATCCCAAGGTGTTCCACTTGGAGGAATGGGGTACACAATTAGATAACCCTCTTGGCCATAAATTTTGTTAGCTTAGGTTTTGAACAAATGCTCCTTGGTCATTGCAGAAGTGGAAGCATATCTAGGGGTTTCAGAGGGGAGTTTAAGCAGTGGCAAATTACTCCTGGAACCTGTGACCCATCACCTATGATGTCTAATCAATTTTCTGTAAGTTTTTTTTTGCTATGACCTTAATAGAATTGAAAGATATTTCTTTGAATCGCTGACTCGTTGTTAGTTCCATTGATGGAGTTTTATACTTTTAAAGTGTACCCTTTTATACTTCCATTGTTTCCCTCTTTCTGGATCTTGAAACAGAGAATCATATCTTCCCAATTGTACCATTCAAAGCGTAGTGATTTTGCAAGTGCATAAACATCCTTTCATGCCAAAATCCTCCCTAATAGTCGTTATTATTTCGATTTCAAATCTTCCTCTTGGGATTTTTTTTAATGATGGCTGTATGGTAAATCTACAATAGTTGATATTCTTTAATGCCTATGCTAATACTAGATATTTAGTATTTGTTCTGAACTACCCATTTTTTATTTTCATTTAACCAGTATGCTTTTCTAATGATGGTACTTTGTTTTTACAATGAATGTTTTCTTTTTTATTGTCATTTTGTGCCAAGTTTTGTCTATAATTGTTATTCGAAATTTTGTAACATGTGTTTCTAATAACATTTCGTTGGCCTATTCTTGGCAGATTTTTATTTCTCGAGAGAATGTGCACAAAAAGTATGCATCAGTTTTGGCTCCAGGCCAGCATGGAAGTTTAGGGTAAGTATCTGTTTTACAACTATCCTTTGTTTCAACGATGCAAGTTTTTTTCTTATTTACGTACCTTGGAGTGGTTTCATGGTCTCAGAAAATCTCGTGATAAGGGAATCTCTTCATGGGGTTGGAATCTGAATGGCCAGCATTCTACTTACCATGCTCTGTTTCCTCGGGCCTGGACTATATATGATGGTACCAACCTACCGACTTTGTCTTTTAAGGCTATCTTGTTTCTCTCAGTATATGATTTGTAATGTTGCTTCTCTTTGTAGGTGAGCCTGACCCAGAGTTAAAGATTTCATGTCGACAAATATCTCCCTTTATACCAAACAATTACCGAGATAGTAGTCTTCCAGCAGCTGTTTTCGTATATACTGTAAGTATTCTATTCATCTACTCAATATTTATAGCGAGTTGGTGCTGCCTCTGTAAATAGAGAAAACCTTAATTTTGAAAGCATGTTAAATAAGGAAGGATATATATTTTTAGCAAACTACATTTGGAATATTTAGACTGTGCACATTCCACATGTATTGTTCTATTGTGATACTTTTCCTTAGTGATAGCACTTGTAGAGTATCAATCTCCTTCAAGCAGAATCTGAGGAAAACCTTAAGAGTTTACTAATTTTGATTTAGTTGGTGAACACTGGAAAGGAAAGGGCAAAAGTGAGCCTTGTCTTTACATGGGCGGTGAGTTGGCATCTGATTCATTTCTATTACATTATGTCCAGAAGAGCAGATGTTTACCAGCTTTGCATTCTGCAGAACTCAATTGGTGGGACTTCGCATATGTCAGGGGGTCATGTGAATGAGCCATTCATGTAAGGAGGAATATGTGACATCTTTTCCATAAGTGATTATGGCTTCAAGTTGATGTGTAATTTTTTTTGTTTGAATCCTTCTTCCTTTCAGAGGCGAAGATGGAGTCTCTGGCGTCCTCTTACATCACAAGTAAGTCACTTTACCTTAATAGCTGTAAAACTGTTGGTTTGCATATATCTTCTGGTCTAGATTGACATTCTTTCTTAATGGTTTAATGGAGGACAACTAGGAAAGGCATTACCTGAAGTTTTATTTGTTAAAAGCAACCAAATGTGCAAATAATTGATCTGATGAATAAAACAAAACAATAAGATTGTACCAACTCAATATTGTAAAAAGTCGCCAACTAAGGACACCTTGTTGTTCAATAGTGAATGTACATTACCTAGAGAAAACAACTAATTGACCAGAAGTTTCCATTCATTTTCTTGCTTCAAAATGTTCCCTAGATAGACTTTTCTCCATGTGTGGCCCACCAATTTGTTGCATTTAGACTATTAATCTTGTTGTGTTATCTATCCAAGTGCTGTATTTATATTCTACTGCTGTGTGTAGGGGTGGGCACTTTACCCGAAATCCGAAGTGGCACCCGAACCCGATCCAAAAAACCCGAATCGAAATCCGAACCGAAATAGCAAAATATTCGAACGGGTATTAAATTAGGAGAGATTAGATATCCGAACCCGAACGGGTAATATCCGAACCCGAATGGATATCCGAAGATAACCGAACATATGTATAATTAACCTTATATTTTTAATTTACATCTTTCATTTTATATAAAATATTTATATTGATACTACACATACTTTAAATTCATATGATATACATACAATTACGTAGAAGATGATTTGCTATGCACTTAAAATACATGTCAAACTTTTTATTTCAACAATTAACAAAAAATTACATCCAAAATTTAAAAACAATAACCAAATTAATGTCTTTTTAGTTTGAAAATGTTATGTCCAAATCTATTAACCATTCAATCTATTAAAAATACAAAAAATAGTTAAGTGAAAGTTATATATTTAAATACAAGAAATTTGAAAAATGAAAATTTTAATTTTTTTTTTTCAAAATCTAAATATCCGAACCCGATCCGAAATAACCGAAACCGAACTAAAAATACCCGAACCCGACCCGAAGTACAGAAATACCCGAACGGGTTCTACACCTCTATACCGAAATACCCGAAAATCCGAAATACCCGACCCGAACCCGAACGGGTATCCGAACGCCCACCCCTAGCTGTGTGAGTAGTTGAAAAATTGTTCTCCAGATATCATTGTGTTCATTGCAGTATGGTTCCTGTACGAGGCCTTTCCTTTTGTTCTGTATTTTCTTGCTTGAATGTTATAGTGTTGTCTTTTTTTTTCCCTCGTCTCCTCTATTGAATGAGAGGAAGCACGCTGTCCCAATTCTTTCTCTACGCATAAAGGAAAGATCTCCAAGTAGATCCTCTTGCTAAAACATTTTACACTGTTGTCGCCTTTTGGGTGTTTAACGCATTGTTTGCTTCTATTCACATGCTCCATCTATGAAGCTAATGTGGTAGAATATGTTCTTGTAACAGGAGAAAGTTGCGTTCTTTTCTCTTGGATTTCTTTTGAATGTGTGATAATTGTTCAGGACAGGCAAGGGAAACCCTCCTGTTACATTTGCGATCTCTGCTTGTGAGACTCAGAATGTGAATGTGACTGTTTTACCATGCTTTGGATTGTCTGAAGACAGTTATTTCACAGCGAAAGATATGTGGGAAACAATGGAAAAGGTGACTTTTTCTTTGCATCATCTTCAACTTTGCATATGGATCTCATAGCTTTGCCAAAGCATGCTATTGAGTGTATAATTAGTTTTTTTTTGTTCTAGGCTTTCAGTCGTATGAGAACGTTTGTTTTATATATCTGGAGTAGTTGTATAAATGAAACTGACATTCACATATTTTTATCTGAAAGGATGGGAACTTTGACCAAGAAAACTTCAATAGTGGGCCGAGCATGCCTTCATCACCTGGAGATACTATTTGTGCAGCGGTCTCCGCTTCAGCATGGGTAGAGGCTCATGGCAAGTGCACTGTATCTTTCGCTCTATCATGGCCATCACCAAAAGTGAAATTTTCAAAGGGAAGCACATATGACAGGTAAGTGAAAGTACAACACTTGTGGCCTCTTCCTGAACTTGAGAGATTAATAAGTTGTTTACTTGTCTGATTATCTATCATCAACTTATACTTATAATTTTTTTTCATGAAATTGGCATTGCGTCAGTTTTCTGTGTAGTTTACATTTTCTCATTGATACTGGACTTTGAGGAGGCTCAGCCATTTTTATTTTATTTTTCCTTCTTTGAATGTCCCAAAAGATTGAATCTGAGAGCTGGAAACTGTGTTGACAAGCTAATGATAAGCATAGTGTCGAACATTAGTTGAGATACGTAAAAAGTGCATTAGCAAATGTAGGTTTCTAGTTCAGCTAGCTAACGAGAATGGATGAATTTCCCCTTTTTGGTATCAATTGGTTAAGAAAGCTAAAATCTTATGGTTGAATTGAGTGTATCAAGTACATGCTTTTAGAAGATAGATATTTAGCCAATATTTCAATGTGGTATGCCAAAACATTATTAATTTTCTGAGTTCTATTTTTGGGCCTTCTCTGCTTTCAATTTGTAGGAGATACACCAAATTTTATGGAACTTCGCGAAGAGCAGCTGTGGATCTTGTGCATGATGCACTAACACGTATGTATCAATTTATTTGCGCCTTATGCTTCACTTGAGTTGCCACTGTTCCGATTGGATGTACCTGATAGTACTGTTACACATACACAAAATGGTTCTTATGTATTATTAGTGACTAGCTTTGGTTTTCAAATACAGATTATAAGAGGTGGGAGGACGATATTGAGGCGTGGCAAAATCCCATTCTTAGAGATGACATGCTCCCTGAGTGGTAATTGCTTATACTCAAAGCAGTTTTTTAATACTTAGCTCTTTTATCGTTGTCATCTGAATTGTTTTGTTATATGCAGGTACAAGTTCACTCTGTTCAATGAGCTTTACTTTTTAGTAGCCGGTGGTACAGTCTGGATAGGTACACATCTTTATGATTGAAAATTTCGTTGCTTCTCTTTTGTTACCTTGAAAATATTTTATTTACTTTCTCAGACATTTTCTGTTGCAGACTCCGCTTCGCTCCATGCCAATGGGAATGGTCAGCGTCAACAATCTGATTTAAGAAATTCAGATGGTAAAGCTAATGGAATTGACGGCAAAGAACAGCAGAATAACCTTAATAATGGTGACAGAAACGGAATAGAGAGCAATGGTTTATTTGTAGACACGTCGCAGGCAGATGATGAGGACGATGTTGGTCGGTTTCTATACTTGGAAGGCGTGGAGTATGTGATGTGGAACACATACGATGTGCACTTCTACGCATCCTACGCTCTCCTTATGCTATTCCCAAAGATCGAGCTAAACATCCAGCGTGATTTCGCTAAAGCTGTGTTGTCAGAAGACACGAGGAAGGTGAAGTTCCTAGCAGAGGGGAACTGGGGAATCCGCAAGGTCAGAGGCGCTGTTCCTCACGATCTAGGGATGCATGACCCCTGGAACGAGATGAATGCCTACAACATACACGACACGAGCAAGTGGAAGGATCTCAACCCGAAGTTTGTGCTTCAGGTGTACAGAGACTTTGCAGCCACAGGGGATCACCAGTTTGGAATAGACGTTTGGCCCGCGGTTCGTGCCGCTATGGAGTACATGGAACAGTTTGACAGAGACAATGACGATCTAATAGAGAACGACGGCTTCCCGGATCAGACGTATGATACGTGGACCGTTCACGGCGTGAGCGCCTACTGCGGTTGCCTGTGGCTCGCTGCTCTTCAAGCTGCAGCGGCAATGGCTCTGCAGGTCGGTGATAAGTTCTTTGCGGAGCTGTGTAAGAATAAGTTTTTGAATGCAAAGGCGGCACTGGAAGCGAAACTGTGGAACGGAACGTACCTGAACTACGACAGTGGAGCGAGCAGCAACAGCAAATCAATACAGACTGATCAGCTGGCGGGTCAGTGGTATACCGCATCCTCAGGTCTGCCTCCAGTTTTCGAGGAGTTCAAAATCAGAAGCACTCTGCAGAAGATATTTGATTTCAATGTGATGAAGACCAGAGGAGGGAGAATGGGTGCTGTGAATGGGATGCATCCTGATGGGAAAGTGGATGAGACGTGCATGCAGTCGCGTGAGATATGGACAGGTGTCACGTATGCAGCTGCAGCTACTATGATCCTCTCTGGAATGGAGGAACAAGGGTTCACTACCGCTGAGGGAATTTTCACAGCTGGCTGGTCAGAAGAAGGTTTTGGGTAAGTTTATCCACTCTGTTAAATGTTATTTGGTATCAAACACACGTTTCATTTGACTTACTTGGTTTTGAACTGGATATAGATATTGGTTCCAGACACCGGAAGGTTGGACAATGGATGGGCACTACAGGTCATTGATATACATGAGACCTCTGGCAATATGGGGAATGCAATGGGCGCTAACGCTGCCAAAGGCAATTCTTGATGGTCCTAAGATCAACATGGTGGACAGAGTTCACATGTCCCCTAGAAGCCGCAGATTCTCTCACAACGTTAAAGTTGTAAAACACAAAGCTAAGTGTTTCGGCAATTGTAAATTAAGCTGTTCCTGCTGAAATAACCGACGTGGAGGTTTTGGGGTTGTGATATATATATACACAGGTGTGGAATATTTCCATGAAAGATAATGGAAACGTTCCTAGAATGTAGCGGTAACATTTTACTCAGAGATAGAAAGAGAGAGTTTATGTTTTGCAGGAAGATGATAAGTTTGTAACCTAACCCTTTTCTTCTTTTCTTTTCATAGTTAACCTGAAAAAGAACATTTTGTATCCTCCAGTCTCCTCCTTACCGGATTACTCAGTATGGAGTAAAAAAAATACTCTTAATCCACTTATGAAGTAAATCCCATTATCCATTTTGTATACTTTTGGAGTAAAAAATTGGGCAATTGTCAATAATAGCACCTTTTGAAGTTTATGTCTCAAAAATAGCACTAGAATGAGAAAGTCACAAAAATGACATTCATTAAAGGGTAAAATATCTCTAATACCCTTAGTTTAAAATTAAATAAATAAACAAACAAAAATAAATAAATAAATAAAAATAAAAAAAATAAAAAAATAAAAAAAAAAGAAATTTTTTTATAGTTTCAGTCTTTCAGATTATGTGTTTTCAGATTTGAAATTTTTATAATTTTTTTTTTATTTTTTTTCAAAATTTTTTTTTATTTTTTTTCAAATTTTCTTTTTATAATTTAAAAATACTTTTTGAACTGTTTTTAAAATTTTTATTTTTTATTTTAGTATTTATTTTTTATAAAATTTTAAACCCTAGTTCCAAAATCCCACCCCTTAACTCTAAACCCTAAGGTTTGGATTAATTAACCCAAGTGGTATAAGTGTATATTTACCTCTTTAATGAAACTTATTTTTGTAACTTTGAGCCTTGAGTGCTACTTTGGGAACAAAAACTTGGTTTGGTGCTATTCTAGTTTTTTTCTCTAAAAAATACTCTTAATCCACTTTATTTTTCACTTCGTAATGGAATTTACTTACTTCAAATGAAGTAATATATTTTTTATTTGTTCATTATTCTATTATAGAATATAAATGAAGTAGGGTTACATCATTTTTATTTCATATCTACTTTTACTCCATTTTAAAAATGAAATTTTACATAAGAAATGCTTTTAAGATAAAAAAAATCTGTAAATCACATAAACAGGACACTGCTCAAAGTAATCCTTCTACCTCAGATAAGAGAGCCAAGATATTTTTGCGACAGCCTTGCCGTCTAAAACATTCAGTCCTCAATTGATCCCTATAGGTCCACAGAGACAAAGATGTCTAAGCAATAACTTATTTACTCAAGTGACTTTGGTCGCTTCTGTTGCAAATCTTTGCAATAAATGTCTCTGTAAGAAATTCTTTTTCTAGAGACTGAGAGAGAAAAATCATTATTCTAGACCGTTTTTTTATCAAAAAAAAAAATCATTATTCTAGACCGTTTTAGTTGTTTCTTGACCGTAAGTGTCAAAAAAAGTGTGTAAAATAAAATAAAAGTTTTTGACCGTTATATCCATAAAGTGAAATAAAAGTCTGTTAAAGTGTCTTAAACCGTAACCAACTCTTATTTAATAATAATAGACCACAACAAGCAAGCATATGCTAAGTTTGGTCGCCATTTTTGTCTAAACCACTTTGAAGAACAATAATGTTGGGACCTCAGTGCTGCGAAAACCCGCCGGTTCTTAACCCGCTCTCCGGGTCGGGTCATGTGGAGAAACTGGGTGGCCTCGATGTATACGTCTCTGGCTCTCCAGATTCCAACAAGTGCGTCCTCCTCGTCTCGGATATTTATGGTAAACATTACTTTTTTTTGTCTTTGATCTAATTGAAAGTCGTGTGTTTAATTTCGAGACATGATTGAGTAAAAAAGGGAAACTTTTTCTTTAGACCCATTTGTTGATTTGATTCATTTCTCATATCTGTGTTCTGACTTCAGCTTTGTGTTTTCTTCTTCAGGCTATGAAGCTCCAAACTTGAGGTATTATAAAATTGCATCTGTGTTTGACATAGTATTGGTTGGTTTTGCATTTGTACACAAGCTGAGGATATTAGTAGATAAGATGTGAATGTGTTACTGGTTGCAATTTTTTCCTTTTTTTTTTCCGTCAAACGCAATTTTTTCCTATAAGCTTTGAGTTATTGTTTTAGTACAAATGAATGTTTTAGAATTATTAATTGTTATGTTTTTTAAGGGCGCTTGCGGACAAGGTTGCAGCTTCAGGATTCTATGTTGTGGTTCCTGATTACTTCTATGGAGATCCTTATGATCCCTCTCATCAAGACAGATCCGTCCCTATCTGGATCAAAGACCATGGCCCTGTTCGTTCCTTATCCCTTTTTTTTTTCAGTTGTTCCACTAGATTTTTATGTCATCTTGTTCAGTTCTTTTCAAAGATTACATCTGAACCAGTTCATGTTCTCTTTTCTTTAGGATAAGGGGTTTGAAGACACAAAGCCAGTACTTGAAGCCATAAAGAACAAGGGCATAACTGCCATTGGAGCTGCAGGGATGTGCTGGGGTGGTGAGTTTTTATGTCTTTTTTGATATACTCTATTTATTGTGCATTTGTCACCTATGTTTTTATTAAATACACTCTCTTTTGGAAATGTCTGATGCATATTACTGTTTCTCTCTATCTTGTGTTAAATAATGATCTTCAGGAAAAGTGGTTGTGGAATTGTCTAAAGAAGAGCTGATCCAAGCAGCTGTTTTGCTTCATCCTACTTACGTCACTGTCGATGATATCAAGGGTAAAGTGACTTTTTGTACTTTCAAGGGTAAACTGGTCTGGTTCCATGGTTTATGCCTTATCGATTTCACGGTTCCATGCAGATGTGAAGGTTCCAATAGCTATACTAGGAGCTGAGGATGATTTTTTGACCCCACCAGCACTCGTGAAGCAATTTGAGGAGATTCTTGCTTCTAAACCCGAGGTAGAGACTCTGCTTCTTCTGCAACTCAACAGTGCCTTTTTGACTAACTTTTATTGAGAATGTGTAGGTGAGTAGTTATGTGAAGATTTTCCCCAATGTCTCACACGGTTGGACAACTCGGTATGATATCAATGATCCAGAGGCGGTTAAAGCTGCGGAAGAAGCTCACAAGGAGATGCTTGATTGGTTTGTGACTTACGTCAAAGAATGATTGAGAGAAGGCTATCTCTTAAGTGATCACATTTGCTACTGTTTGTTGAATTGTAAATAAGGAGAGAACTAATAAGTATAATAAAACTCTGGGGTTGTGTGTGTCTCTCCACTCTCTGTTCTTATCTGAGGTATGTTGGATAAATATAAGTATGTTGTTCCTATGTAGTGAATTTGGCCTGTGATGCCTTTCGTTTATCATTGCAAAAACTTTACCCTTTCTCATCAAGTTTGTATATATGGCAACAAAAGCTATGGAAAGTATATATTTACTCAGAAATCACTGTATTCTTTACTCATAATATCTCTATACATACTCCACTTTTTACTCTATAACAAAATTTAAAGTTAAAAAATGGTCATTCACTACTTTATTTTTCACTCTTTAGTGGTGTAATAACACATTTATTTTTGTCCACTACTTCATTTTAACTTCAAAATAGAATAGAATTATAGTGAAATTTAACTCCATTATAGAGTTATTCAATTGAGCCCGTAGAATTGTCAAAACCTCTCTGACACGCTTCCCAATGAAGTCCGTTTGGAAGCTCCCAAGCCGTGCTTTCACCCCGAGCCCTCCGTCGTCTGCCGTCGGTGAACTCCCTCCGCCCTCCCCAATCCCTCCTGACCCTCCAGACCCGTCTTCTCCCCTTTCACCACAACAATCCCCTCCATTATCCTCTTCCTCTCACCCTTCTAAAACTAGATCTTCTACTGTTCCTAAACCTCTAAAACATGAGATTAAGGTCCCTGCCTCTACTTCCCCAGCTATGGCTCTGCTTCCTGCTGGCTTAGAAGAGTCTGATGTCCACCTGGAGAATCAAACCCTTTCTCCTTCCACTGTTCTTGAAAATGGATCTCACAAAAAAACTGCTCTCTCTTCGGTCTCTGTTCCTGCGACAGAAGAAGAGACTCAAACTCCAATTACCTTCACAACCATTGCACCGAAACAAACCTCTCCTGTCATTACTAACAAAGCCTCATCCTCCACCTTGTTTCCCCCAACCCAAAACCCTAGTTACGAAACCCTAACTCCCCCTGCTCCTCCAATTCTCCCATCACCTCCCCTCAACCACCAAAAACCTTTAGAGAAAACCCTTGTTGAAAGATTGAGAATTCTAGAAGACAAATCTCTAAAAAGACTTGCCCCTACCACAGTTTCTGAAACAGGTCGTCCAAGAGTTCTCATACCTGACTCGGTCTTTGAGAAAGGCGCTGAGATCCACAGAGATTTCATTATCTGTTACTTCAATGGCAAGCCCCCACCTTTCAACCAGATCCAAAGTGTCTTTAACCATATGTGGGGTAAAGGTAAACAGCTAGAGATCCACAACAATCTTCGCAACAGATCAACCCTAGTAAGGATCCGAAGTGAGTACCTTCGCCAAAAAATTCTTGACAAATGTATTTGGTATGTTGGGGACTCAATGTTCCATACTGCTCAATGGTCCTCGGAACATTCGATGTCAACACCTCCACTCAAAGCAATCAAGATTTGGGCTCACTTAACAGGAGTTCCACTGGACCTGAGGCACCAACAAGGTCTTAGCTTAGTTGCTGGATTAGTGGGTGAACCAAAAGAAACAGATGAATTCACGAGAAACTTGGTGAGCCTTACCTTGTCACATGTAAAGGTAGAAGTTGACCTCACGGAACCCTTCCCTTCTGTGGTAGAGTTTGAAAGACAAAGCGGTGAAGTAGTGGAAGTTCTGGTCCATTATCCTTGGACGCCTCCAACTTGCTCGCATTGCCATGAACTAGGCTATATAGTTCGTAACTGTCTCCAACTCCCCTCAGACTATGCTCCTCCAAATCCACCCCCTGTTACTAAAAAACCTTCCTCAAAAAACAAAACCTCAAACCCTTCCCATAACACACCAGCCCCGACTGTCCCCAATCCAAAATCTCCCTCTGCTAGAACCCCTGGCCATCAGAAACAGCCTTCAGACGCCTTCCTCTCGCCTTCTAAACCTTTTCCCTCCAAAAACCTGCAGCAAATTTATGTAAAAAAGAAGTCAGAATTGTCAAACTCGTTTCAAGCCTTAAATGACTCATCTATTCCTTTGTTAAATAATCCTATCCCTTCTAGCCCTTTAGCTCCACCTGTCACTAACCAAGACCAAATGTTAATTGACCCCCCCCCCCCCAAGCTTCCATCTCAACTAGCTCACCAGTCTCTCCTGATCCCCCTCCTAGACCATCTCTAAAGCGATCCAGATCATCCCCAACTTTCTCACCCTCCCTGACCACAAACCCAAACCCATTTACCCAAAAAAACATTGATCCTGTTTTATCTCTCTCTTTTCTATCTCAACCAGCCTCCCAAAACTTCCTGGGATTAACCTCTTCTAACCAACACCTCCCCTCTGATTCTAACCCTATTCTTTTGTTACCTGATTCCCAGTTTTCCATTGGGGATCCTCTTTTACTTCTCCAATGAGTGTAAAACTCTTTTTTTGGAACATCTGAGGTCTAAATGATCCGGATAAACATCGGACTTTTGTATACTGGCTTTTATTTCATAAACATATATTCGGTGCTATTCTAGAATCTCATGTAAAGGAACTCTCCCTGTTGCCATTGATGACCAAGCTATGCCCAAGCTGGAACTTTCACTCCAACCACCAATCTGATGAGGATGGAAGGATTATACTACTCTGGAAACATCCCATTAAACTCTGTGTCCTCCACCAGAGTAGTCAAAGCATCACGAGCATCATAGAATTACCAAATTCTGAGCCACTCTACTACTCGGCTGTGTACGCATCAAACCTGTCTGCTGACCGATCAGATCTCTGGGCTGAACTGATGTATCTCCATGACACTTATGATCTACAACATAATCGATGGGTTGTTGGTGGGGATTTCAACCAAATCATTATGCCAACAGAGCACTCTTCACACTCTGTGGATGCCCAAGACACTCAAATGTACCAATTTCAAGACTGTTTGCTGCAGAACGGTCTTTTCGATCTGAGATATAACGGTCCTGGCCATACATGGACAAACAACCGGCCAGACATGCCAATAGCAAAGAAGCTTGACAGGCTGCTTGTTAACTGCAACACAATCTCAGCCTACCCTCATGCCGTAGCTACCTTCCTACCTCCGTCTATCTCTGACCATGCACCCTGCCTCCTAGACCTAGCCGTTCAACTACCCAAAGCAGGAACCCATCCTTTTAAATTCCAAAATTATCTAACCAAACACCCGGAGTTCACCTCGGTAGTTCTCGACGCATGGTCTCGGGCCGGAAGCAACTGCTGGACTCTCACTCAACTTTGTTGGAAGCTCAAACTCATAAAAACAGATTTGAAAATCCTAAACAGAGATAACTTTTCCAAAATTCAAGAGAGAGTTCAAGAATCTATATTTTGTTGCAAACTGCGCAGGTACAGGCCCTTCAGAGTCCAACGCCACAACTGTTTCAGGAGGAGAGAGACTTACACGATCGATGGATCTTCCTGAGGCAAATTGAAGAATGTTTCTTCAGACAAAAATCAAGAATAAACTGGCTAGCTGAGGGAGACCTAAATACCACTTACTTCCATCAAATGTGTCAGGTCCGTCCAAGCTACAATGCGATCCGTCTCTTCATCACAGATGCAGGAATTCTGATCACCGATCCTATCGAGATGAGTCAACTGGCCATCATGCATTTCCAGTCTGTCCTAGGTCCTCAGAACAATATCTCGCAGCAGATCAACTCCCCCCCCCCCCTTCCTGGTTTGCTCTTCTAACGGATTTCAGAGTCTCTCTACTGCAAGCAGAACAGATGTTAATCATTCCGTCAGCCTCAAAGATCAAAAAACAGTTTTTTAAACTCAATCTTAACAAGGCACCAGGCCCTGATGGACTTACCTCTAGTTTCTTCAAAGCAAGCTGGGACATTCTAGGGGAAGAGGTCGTTGCTTCAGTTCAACATTTCTTTGCAGCCTCTTTTCTACCTGCAGCGGCAAATGCAACTATCCTCTCTCTTGTTCCGAAGTTTCCAGGTGCAAGCAACATTACAGAATACCGGCCAATATCCTGTTTGAATACGGTGTATAAGGTTATCTCAAGGCTACTAGTGGCTCGACTCAAACCCATCCTACCTAATCTAATCCTTCCTAGTCAAACTGCTTTTGTAAAGGACAGATTACTTGTAGAGAATACTACTCTAGCTAGTGAATTGGTCAACGGGTATCACAAGAATAAAGGAGAAAAGAGAATTACCATTAAAGTGGATATCGCTAAGGCGTTTGACACTCTCTCTTGGGATTTCCTCCTGTCCTGTCTCCAGGGGCTTCAATTGCCGCCAAAGTTCATTTCCTGGATCAAAGCCTGCATATGCACAACCAGTTTCATGGTGGGATATAATGGTATGGTTAATGGTTATTTTAAGGGAAAGCGCGGGCTCAGACAAGGAGATCCGCTCTCTCCTTACCTCTTTGTCATGGCTATGAACTGTCTATCGATGATGTTGAATCAAGCAGCTGCAAATGAAAGGATAAACTATCATGATAAATGTGATGCAATGAAACTTACCCATTTATCTTTTGCAGATGACTTACTGATATTCATTGATGGATCTTTGAGGTCTGTCCAGAATGTGCTACAGGTACTAAAGGAGTTTGAGTTGAGATCGGGTCTTGCAGTCAGTTTCCAAAAGACAAGCTTCTATGCGTCGGGGCTAACAGAGCAAGAAATAAATACCATCCAGGCTTCGACGGGCATGGTTAATGGCTCGCTTCCTTTCAGATATTTGGGAGTTCCACTAAACTCCAAAAAGCTCTCATTGGCAAACTGTGAACCACTGCTTCATCAAGTTAAAAACCGCCTCTCATCTTGGTCTGTCAAGACTCTATCTTTTGCTGGACGCCTGCTTCTCATCAAAACTGTCATAGCCGGGATTACAACTTTCTGGTGTTCTGCCTTTATACTCCCTAAAGCCTGCATAAAAAAAGATCAATTCAATGTGCAGTTTCTTCCTTTGGAAAGGAAACTTAGAAAGCCACCATTCCGCCAAGGTAACGTGGGAGAAAGTCACACTCTCCAAAGATCAGGGAGGGCTAGGCGTTAAGGACCTTCTCATTTGGAACAGATCCTGCACTTTGCGCCTCATATGGATAATTTTCTTCCGTGAAGATTCGGTTTGGGCGTCTTGGTTCAAGGAAGTGATCCTCAATAGCTCCTTGCATAACTACTGGACAATAAAGCCTAGTCAGAAGTACTCTTGGTTAGTAAACAAACTCATCAAGTTGAAGACAGTAGTGTTTCCTTTGATCAAAATGAGGCTCGGAAATGGACAGTCGGCTCGCTTTTGGCTGGATAACTAGGCCCTGATGGCTGTATCTCCTCACTGCAGGCTCCCTCCGGCTCACGCCTAGGTATCCCTCTGCACGCTACCATTGCTTCTCTTAACAGAAATGGAAATTGGCACCTTCCTCCGGCACGATCAGAAGCGATGTTGGAGCTGTACACATTCATTACCACAATAGTCTTAACTGAGGAGCATGATTATTATGAGTGGGAAATACAAGGAAAGGTCAAAGCAAAGTTTAGTACAGGAGAGCTTTATACTTACTTGATTGGAGAAGTACAAGACCAAGACTGGGCGCCGGTTATCTGGTTCTCACGCTCCATTCCAAGACACTCGTTCCACTCATGGCTGATGATCTTAAATAGATGTCCAACCAAAGATAGGATGCTTCAGTGGGGACTCCAAGTTGACTCGACTTGCCTCCTCTGTAATACGCAGTCGGAATCAAGGAACCATCTCTATTTTGATTGCTGCTATAGTTTCGATCTTTGGGCATTGATAGCGCAGAGATGCAGGATCACTCCTAGACGGAACTGGGATGAAACGGTCTCGCAGATGAAAGCGCTCCCATCGCGAAAAGTAGACCGCCTCTTGACTCTTCTCTCATGGCAGGCTGCTCTTTACTGGATTTGGAATGAGCAGAACTCTCGCATGCACACCAACGTTTTTTGATCGGTCGACGCAATCTTCACAATCATTGATCGCCAAATCAGAAACAAAACACAAAGCTTCAGGGTCTCAAATCCCAATCTCTCCTCTGCTATGTTCCAACGATGGATTGATACTCCTGCTTCATCCTCTTCATCGTGAAATATCGCTCCACCATCCTCCTCTTTGCAAACTGATGACGGGGAATCTTTTTCCTCTGCATATTCAACTTGGGCCCTTGGGCTTCACAACAATATATGAGTTCCAATGTGAGATTTTAGGTTTTATTTCTCTGTATGGGATGTACTGGCATTTGCCTTTCAAAACACTATCCCATTGGGTTTGTATCTTTTTTATTTTTCTTAGTATTAATGAAAGCCAGTTTACAAAAAAATAAAATAATAAGAATAATAAACTATATGTTATTAAAACAGAAACATTCTTTCAATCCAACCATTTTTGTAAAAATTTAAATTAAATAGACCTATCTATTATAAAGTAATTATGGAAACAATACTATACTACTATTTATTTTTCCGAACAAAACAATTAATTAATCTTGTCTCAAATAAAATATAAAACTTTAGGTCTCATATTTTCAATAATTTTTATCAGTTTTTTTCAAATTATAAAACATTCAAATAATTTATGAAAAAGTAAAAACAAAACAGGTTTAGATTTTACAAAACTAATTTCAATCAATATCAAATCAGTTAAAACAAGGGATTATTTTATTTATATTATTATATATAAGCAATTACATTCACTTAAATTTAAATAAAATTTCATATTAAATTAAATACCATATATACATAAAATGCAATAAATTGACATCAAGTAAATTTTATAATTAAAAATTATCAAAATATACCATACAATTAATCAAATACATTACAAATTTTTATTAAGAATTCATAACGCACAGAGCTGAAATAACTAAATTTAATTTAAATAATATCTTATGCAAATCTATATTTAATAAATAAAAATAATCTAATTATATTAAAATACATTAAAAAGATTTTAAAACATTTTAATTTCTTAAATTATATTATTAAAAGATATTTCCGTGTTTTAGAAGTCTAATGAAACATTTATACGATTGGAACAACAAATAATCCTTATGGTCATGCAGGTCAGACAGAAACATATGAAAACACAAAAGTATTATACTTATATTTATTTGTTGTTCCCGGTGAAAAACTATTAGATAATGTGATTCAATTTAGAAATAGATAATTAACAAATTTCACTGGGACAAATCCCTAATTATATTCATATATGTTTTTGCTAGGTCAATTCTTTTCAAACAAATCAAAAGAATTTCACTAAAATGTATAAGAAAAAAGCTATAGAATATTATATAGCTAAATGAATAAACTTTACATAGATTTTATTCAATTAAAAATCTTAATTTTATGCTATAATTGAAATATATGGAGCATAAGAATATTTATATGAAGTGTAATTAATATGATATATATGAACACACAACAGTATTCATATTTCTATATGTCCGCAACATCTTATTTTGTAGGGAAATTTTTATGTTTACCACTTTCATGGTACCACTTTTTATCTTTACCATCACTAAATGAACATTTTCAAAAATACATTATTCATTAAGACCATCTCCAATGGCTTACTCTATTTTTTACTCTAAAATAGAGTAACTCTATAATAGAGTAACTCTATAATAGAGTTTGAGTTTGCTCCAACGGCAAAAGACTCTTATACCTTTGTTATCTATATATATATATAATAAATCATTATTTAAATAAATAAAAAAATAATTTTTTTTATGTTTTCGAATTATACTTTTTCAAATTTGAACTTTTATATAATTTTTATTTTATTTATTTTTCAAAATTTCTTTTTGAAAGTCGAAAATTATGTTTGAAACTATTTTTTTATTTTTATTTTTTTTAAGTATTTATTTATATATTTATTAGAATCCTAAATTTCACATTCTAAAAATCATACCATACCCCTCAATTATAAACCCTAAGTCTAGATTAGTTAATCCTAGAGTATAAGTGTATTTTACCCTTCATTAAAAATGATGGTAAAACTGCTACGTTGCATGGAAGCTTCATCGGACGTCCGCTTCCCGCTTCGGAACCGGAATCGGAATCGGAACCTTGTGGAAGCTTGCGGAATCTCGCTTCCAAAACGTTTCTAAAATATTCTCTTTAAAAATCTGTTGGAAGCTTACGATTCCGTTTTGGAATCACGCTTCCGTTTTAAAAAAAATACAATGTATATCAATAAAATATAAAACCATAGTTTTAATCTATATAAAATATAAAAAAAATAATAGTAATGAATATTGAGTTATAAATATACAAATATCAAAAATAATACTATAAATTATCTTTATGCATTGAGATTTTTTATTAAAGATATAGCACATATTGAAACATATTGTATCAATTATTTATGAAGTATTAAAAATAATTAATATAATATTTTTTGTAAACTTAATTAATGTGTATTTTTACAGTTTTAATATAAAATCATTTCAAAATTATTATAAATGAATAAATGTTTTATTTCAAATTAAAATCATATAATTTTTAGTCCTAATTTTTTTTTAAAATTTACATATCTATATATATATATTTATATATGGATATACGCTTCCAACACGTATCCACTTCCTAACATTTTAAAAAATTTCGCTTCTGCGTTTCTTTACGCTTCCGCTTCCACGTATCCGTTTCCGTTTCCATGTAACATAGGGTAAAAGTGATAAGTGTAAACATGAAAAATAGTACCGTGAGTGTGGTATTTTATTTGTGGCAATTCCCCTATTTTGTATGCACTAATCTACAATATAATAAAAATACATATAATTTATATATGTAACATAATAATTCATTAATAGCTATTACATAATATATATATAAACATTATACATTGAAAATAATCACATTGTAAAATAAATATAATAGCAAATATTACGAAAATTTTCAAAATATATATTTTCTAAAGATAAAATTTTAACACTAATTATTAACAACAAATTTAAACTGATTATAGTATAAATTAATTATTGGTAAGATAAATTACACAAAATAATTATAATAATGTTAATTAAGCCACATAAATAAATATTCTACAACTAAAATATCTCTTAACAATAAATAACATTAAATTAATTTATAAAATTTGATTAATCAATTTAAAATAAAATCCGTGCTCAGATCATGATCTATTAATACACTAAAGATGCTCTAAAAAATATGGTACCTCATAATATCTTTAGAGTTTAGATTTATATATTTCGTTTCCGTTGGTCGTCCCACATTGCTTACAAGTGAGAGTAGTTAATACCTTATAAAATTTAATTGATCCTTCCATTTAGAAGTTAGTTACTAGGTGGATTTTAATTTTGAACTTTTAGTGGTTTTGGTTATAAACTGATTGTGGCCAAATCTATGTCAAATTACAATCAGAGCAGTTCGAATCTTTAGGTATGAGCATGACGTCCGGCTCCAAAGCAAAAGAAAATGAAGATGAGAGAAACCCATTTTTTATTGGAGTTACAAGCTGAGTTTTAGTAAGCTTGATTGTCAACTACTTATAGAGCGAATATCTTTTTTAAAAACTATATAAATCCTATCAGTTTCTTATATTTCAAAATTTACTTTTTTATTTATTTATCGTGAACATGTGCTGTTTTCGCAATTATAAATTTGTAAAAGAAAACAACCGATAAGCTAATATTATATTTTACCTCCAGTAAATAAACAAACCATTTATCCTTGCTTTGTGGGTTTTGTTATTAGTTCTTCATTTGCCGAATGTCTCAGAATTGGATTGATCTTTTTTTTTTTGTAACTTATAGTTTACCCTTGGTTAGGGCTATGCTTTCCCTGTGTTTAGGACTTTGTTTTCGGATGTTTAGGGATCTTCGGACTCTTTATATTCCATCATCAAATCTTATCTTATAATCTTCCTAGTATTTTATAATGAATAAACTTCAAACAGAATAAATAAAAATCATAAAAAAAACGTTGTAGAGCTAAGAAAGACTCCTACACAAGTTAACATTTTTGGAGAACCAAAGCTCAATTTACAAGCAATATAAATTTTAGTAAATTTTTATAGTTTGTGGAATTAAAAAAGTACTTGCACAACAAAGGGAAAATAAATAAAAAAGAAAGAAAAGAGAGTCGAATATCCATAAATTCATTTTGTTGACTAAAAAATCTGTAAATTTATTTACAAGGAAAAAAAAAGGGTAACGGCGTTCTCTATCTCCACGCCACTGTATATAAAGCTGCAATCGCAAACAAGAAGGCTCCTGCTTCTTCCCCCCGAGCACCTGAGAAAGATAAAATTAGGTTTTTTTGGCGATCGATTTCGATCGATGGCGAAAAGACTATTCGCGGTGCTCGAGTGCCAATCATTACTAGAGAACCTATCTCCCTTCGTGGATCCCAAACGCCCAAAGAACTTCCCCGACGGCGAGAGTCCAACATGTCTATCTCCGAACTCGGTGATCGGGTTCCCGGAATTGACCGAAGAGCCGAAAAGCGACTCGGATCGGAGCGTTCTGTGCAGGCTCTGCGTTCGGTTACCGGACGGGAGAAAAGTGCAGAGGAACTTCCTCAGATCAGAGTCTGTTCAGCTTCTCTGGTCGTTTTGCTACTCGTTGATGGATGAATCGGAGAGGAGGGAGAGGTCTTTCAAGCTGATTGAGGCGGTTCCCGGGGAGTACAGGAGTCTTTATTACGGATCTGAGACGAGTTTTGAAGACTCTGGGCTTGCTAACTCGTTGATCTCTGTGATTTGGGTGTGAATAAGTTAATTACTTTTGATTATCTGGTTTTTAGTTTCTCTATGATTTGAACAGTTTATAGGGTTAAGTATTTGATCAAATCGTCTTCGCATAACATTGGTTACAAGTCAATTTCATTTTTAAAAGTCTATCTTCTCCTTTAAGATATCTTTCTTGTCTTTGTTTTACTGCTATCTTGACGTTCGGATCAGTCTCTTGCTCTTTATCGCAGTCTCCCACAATATCATGCCTTCTCTCGCATGAAGCTCTTATTTGGATTAAAAGTGTTGCTTTACAAATGATTTGCTCTCAGTACACTTTAAAGGCTCAGCGTTTCCGGACTAGTTGTGGCACCGATCACGGATTGTGTTCTTTGTTATCCAAGGTGTCATTGCTTAGCCTTTAATGTAATTGAGATGTAAGGCCGTCTTGGCATTATTGTTTATATCTTCGGTTTTATGTTCTTCTCAGAGCTTGACTGGTTTCCCCGCTACCACCCGCAAACGCAGTTTTTACGGTTGGTAGCGGTTGACAGCGTTTCGAAACAATTATACAAACCACTACAAATCGCTTCAAATCGCTCCAAACCTCTTAAAATCAAAAGCTGGTTCCAGCTAGCGTTTGCGGTTGCGGGCGGTTGCGGGAGGATAATTTTTTTTTTTTTTTAAAACCATATAAATACAAAAATAAAAATATTCAATAAATTTTTTAAAATGAAATTATAAAAATATAAAAAATATATCTATTATATTTTAATTAATATTATAAAATTTTAAAAGATAAATATTTTATATAATTTTAAAAATTTAAAACTATAACTTTGAAAATATAATTTACATATTTCTTATAATATTATGATTTTTGATATTTTTATAATTATATAAAATGTAAATATTGTTAATTTATTATTTAACCGCTGCTGTATTTGGTAGTTAACCAGTCATAAGTATCCCGCAAACGCACCAATTTCTAACCGCAGAACCAGTCGTACAAATCTCTTAAAACCGCTAGAAACCGCAACCACCCGCAACCGCAAACGTCCGCAGCCGCAACTGCAACCGCTGCGTTTGAACCAGTCAGACTCTCAGTCTTTTTCTAGCCGCCCGTAATAAGAAATCTCATTTGACGAAAGGAAATAAGAAATTATCAGATGGATTAATAAATAAGTTTTAATTAATTATTTTCGTAATTTCTTTAAATTATTTAAAAGTTTGTATTAGCATGAATAAGCCTTCCAAAAATGTTAGATATAGATGAACATTATAAAAGATAAATCTTATAAAATATTATACTTGTACTTAGAAATTACTTGTTCATCAGTTATTGTATATATCTAATATATTAATATTAATTTAGAGTTCTATTTTTTTATCCACTTATAAATAGTTTACGTTGGACCATTACATTTAACTAGATTTTTTATTATTTTTATTTTTATTTAACTTAATTATTATTAAATATATACCCTAACCTAAAATTAATGAACTAAACAACTAATCTATTATTTTGAATAATAAGTTCAATTTATATTAACACTACTTTTAAAGTAAATAATCAATTATATTTTATTTATTAATATAAAAAGAATTATATATACTTACTAATTCATTTATACAACTGCACTTTAATTCAAAAGTAACACAATTTTTATGCTTATGTGGAACCTATTTCGTATTATCTTCATGTTTTCGTGTAGTGTTAGTTGGTTACTTGGTTTTAAAGTCTGTGGCTCTCTGCGTACAAATTAAAAAAATATTTAATTTTATATATTTTAAACAAAAACATTGCTAAATATCTATATAAATACAATTTAACCAATAAAGGAATAAATTGTAGAATAATTTGTTTATTAAATGGTACATTAAAAATTAACAACGTCATATAACTTTGAAACATAAAAATATTTAAACGTCATTTATTAAAACCAAGTGAGTATTGTAAACAAAAAAATAACTCAACTCAAACATCATTATTTGATATAAAAAAAAAAAGCAAATTACATATAACTAGGTCCTTGAAGAACAAATAATTTACACTTTATATCCCCTTTGGGACGCATCGTCCCTCTCCTTGTCCAAAAAGCTGGAGAGAACCATGCAGGAGTTATTTTCACTCTAGGACACTTTTCATCTTTTTATTACATTCTAAGTCACTTCTTGCTACTGAGGTAGTTTTTGTGACTAAAAACCAAAACTAAGTTTACTTTTCTAACTAAATGGCCCCACAAACATAAAATCAGTTTTGAAACAACGGGAGACGCGACAGTAAAAATGAAAAAGACGCAATCGTTGCTCGACGCAAGAAGAGCTTCGGTCTCGACACGAGCGGAACCGCTACAGTTGAGTTGAAGGTGATAATGCGCCGGCGGAAGGTTTACGGCGAGCCGCGGAGGTGATTTTGACATATTTGGAAAAAATGGATTATCAAAATATCACTTTTTAGTTTGAAATCAATTATTTACAAATATATTTACGAAATTGCAACCAAAACAACATGAAAACACACAAAAATTAGGTGATTTAGGAAGAAACCATGGTTGACGGCCGTCCAATACTTGCAGAAACCTAAAACGAAGGGTAGAAGATGAGTTAGTTACAATTTTGCCATTAATGAAAAATACACAAAAAATGACAAGACTGGGCGTCTGGGGATTCGAAGGTGGGTTGCTAATCCCTGCTATAACCATTGGGCCACGGTTAACTATATTGTGTCTTAAGCGTGGACTATTAATATACGAAACAATTCATACAAATATCAATAAAAATTTAAAACTAATTTCTGAGTGTTCTCAGATTAATCACAGATTTCTACTAATTCATAGCTAAAAATGGATGCAAGATATCACATTTTGTAATTAGTATGAGATGGCTTAGGAATTTGAGATTTTTGTTTTTAAAAAATTGAATTAAAAATTTTTTGAGACTTTTTGGCAATGAAGCTACCGGTTCGAGTAAAAATCATAAATGTTATGATTTAAATATTATAATAAATTATGTCACTCTAAAAAATTATTAGAGAGTCATTATAATCAAGATAAACATGTGTACAAGTTTATCATGTGTACAAAAACTATATGTGTACATGTGTATATATTTACATGTGTACACTCTAAATTATTAAAACAATGTATCATAAAATCACATTTTCATGTTAACCTAACAAACTTCTAGTTTTTCTTTTTGTCTGTTTTTGTTTTTAATTTCGAAAAAAGCTGACAAAAAAAAGGTCAAAACATTCTTTATCATTGTGTACACATATATTTCGTTGTCCACATGTACAACTGTTTTACAAAAATTTACATGTACACTGATTCGTTTGTACATTGCACAATATAATATCTGATTTGAGTGCATTTATATATGTAAACGAGTTTTCCTTCTAGTTTTCCTTTTTGTCTGTTTTTTTTTTAATTTCTAAAAAGCTGAAACCAAAATATTCTTCATTATTGTGTACACATATATTTCGTTGTCCACGTGTACAACTATGTTACAAAAATTTACATGTACACCGATTCGTTTGTACATTGTACAAATATGATATTTGATTTGAGTGCATTTATATAAGTACACCAGTTCATTTGAGTATCTTGTTTGAGTTCATTTAGATCATTTTAAAATTAATTTAAGTGTATACATAGCATTTGTTTGTGTATTGCATATCACATGGGATAAAATGCAAATTTGGAAGTTATGATCAAAAATGAAATGATGCAAAAATTGAGGGACCTCATGTTTCAAAAACGCTAGTTCTCCATCAAAACATGGGCTAAGTTGCATATTGGAAAGTCTGGGATCAATTAAATTTAAGCTAATATTAAAATTTCTGGTTCTCAATTAAAAGATTTAACAATGCACAGTTAAACAAAAAGTTTCAGCGGCTCAGTGGTTAATGATCTCTTATTATATTACATGAGTAACAGGTTCAATACGCATTAGTGCATTGTTTTAATTTATTTTATAAAGTAAAGGGTATAATCGTAATTATGTGATCTTCTTCTTCATTGACCTAATTTTTTTCCCAGCGTAGCCACCATTGCTACCATCTTTTTATAGAACTCTAAATCAGGTTATAGATACACGTTTTTGACCTCAAAAACAACAAATCTGAGATTTTAGGTTTCTGCAAGTATTGGACGGCCGTCAACCATGGTTTCTTCCTAAATCACCTAATTTTTGTGTGTTTTCATGTTGTTTTGGTTGCAATTTCGTAAATATATTTGCAAATAATCGATTTCAAACTAAAAAGTGATATTTTGATGAATCCATTTTTTCCAAATATTTCAAAATCACCACCGCGGCTCGCCGTAAACCATCCGCCGACGCATTATCACCTTCAACTCAACTGTAGCGGTTCCGCTCTTGTCGAGACCGAAGCTCTTCTTGCGTCGAGCAACGGTTTCGTCTTTTTCATTTTTACTGTCGCATCTCCCGTTGTTTCAAAACTGATTTTATGTTTGTGGGACCATTTAGTTAGAAAAGTAAACTTAGTTTTGGTTTTTAGTCACAAAAACTACCTCAGTAGCAAGAAGTGACTTAGAATGTATTAAAAAGATGAAAAGTGTCCTAGAGTGAAAATAACTCACCATGCAGTTGCAAACTTCCCCATTAGTAATCTCTGAGTCACCATTTTTCTCAGATTTGTTTTCTTCTCCTCTTTGGCTAATCCACCCCCTTCTTTCTACAATGTAAGATCTTATCAATTATGTTATCGAATTCATGTTAATGCGATTCGATCTCCATAGTTGCAATCGTTTATCTCAAGGGATCATGACACATAGATTCAACTTTTTGATTTTAGATTCAATTCTTCTAATTTCGAATCACGTCGTACCCAATTCGCTGAGCTAAATGATTCAATTCCATTTCCCTTTCCAGGAGTTCTAGGGACAAAGGATCATCATCTTCGCCAGCAATGGATAACGAAACCTATGTGAAGAATCGGATACAAGAGCTTGTTCGTCTTATCAAAGTTGCTCGTGTCTATAGACAAGACAATGTCCCTTCCCTTATCCAACAGGTTCCACCTCAAAACAATCATCCATCCCTTTGTTTTTTTTGTGTGGAACCAATTGATTCATTAATCTTTTTTCTAGGGTCTCTATCTCGGATCCTTTGCAGCAGCTTCCAACAAGAACGCTTTGAAGTCTTGCAACGTTACACATATCTTAACCGTAGCTAGCTCCTTGAGACCTGCCCACCCTGGCGATTTTGTCTACAAGGTTGTTCCAGGTATTAAAGGTTTCACCTTGTTATACTTAGGCTCCGAATGGTGACTGCGGTTTAAGCGGTGCGAGACAAGCAGTTCAACTGCGGTGCAGTTTTATCAGTTATAAAAACGTATAGATATATGGTATATATAGAGATTTTTGTTAGTGTTAACTGCGGTGCGGGGCAGACGGTTATAAACATTCGAAGCCATAATATATGTCTTTCTTGCCTTCCTTTTGAGATGGAATCTCTTGCTTTGTATATGTGATAGTTGTGGATAAGGAAGACACTAATTTGGAAGCATACTTCGATGAGTGTATCCATTTCATTGATGAAGCCAAGAAGCAAGGTGGTAGCGTTCTTGTCCATTGCTTTGTTGGAAAGTCACGCAGGTTTCTGATATTTTTTTTTTTTTTTGATATTTGGAATGCACCTTGTTTTGTTTAGTGGCACTCTGTTCCCTGAATGTTTTGCTCCGTGTAGTGTCACTATAGTTGTTGCTTACCTCATGAAGAAACACGGAATGACTTTAACCCAAGCATTGCAGCATGTTCAGAGCATTAGACCTGTGGCAAATCCTAACGCCGGTTTCATCAGGCAATTACAGGACCTCGAAAAGTCTTTACAAGGTATATGCCTTCTCTCCTATTTCTCAACTCACATGTAAACTTAATGTCTATGATATCTTGTGGGGTCTTCTGTGCTTGAGCTGTCTTTGGTGAATCTAAATTAGAGATTCTTTACTTTGTCTGTCTGGGGCAAATAGTAAAGGAATATTTGAGTGACCAGAACTCGTGGGATGAAAAGTAAAGTGTTGTGGAGGAACAAGACCGGTTCATGTTAATAACTCTTACTTGCATCTTCCTCTCTGTCTCTCTCTCTATAAAACAGGGAAGCAAGAATCGCTTGCCCACCCTCAAGTGTGAAGACCCCACCAAGATCATACCTTTTGGAGGAAACTTGTAAATCTCAAACTAAGCATCATATGTTTATTTTTTTCTTTCTCCTTTAACAACTTGATAAAAAAACATGGAAAGGATTCTGTAAGGTTTAACTGTTTCATGAAAGCCATAGCCTATACGATGAACTAAAAGCAGAAGATAACACAACCATATACATTATCATATATATATATATATATATATATATATATTTATTTATATTTACTGATATGTATAAGTAAGTGCTGCTGTGTAATATATTTTGTCAAAGCAAAGAGATCGTATTTATAGAAAAGTGGAGAGAGACTTGATATTCACCTCTTAATCTTACAAAACTTTATTGTACAATTCGAGTTGGATATACAAAAGTTCGAGAATTATATTATAAGTTATAACGTTGTGTTATATAATCAACCAAAATCCATATGAAATTTCTCACTCTTTGTTTTTGTTTTTAATATTCATCAAACTTGCCTTAACGCAAAGAAGATGAGTGAACTAACAAGTGAAAGAAAGAAAAGTAGTTGACTGGAAAGTTAAAGAGCATGTCTAAAACAAGAAACATAAAACAAGTGGTATAAGAACAAAGTCTAATACCAAACCTCTCCAAAAATAACTGGAATTAATGGCAAACTTAAACAAAACATTAAACAATAAGGTAGCCATAATAACCGGAGGAGCAAGAGGGATCGGAGCTGCCACGGCGAGGCTGTTTACAGAGAATGGCGCATATGTCATAGTCGCGGATATACTGGATGAAGAAGGCGTCCGTATGGCAGAATCCATTGGTGGGTGCTACGTGCATTGCGATGTATCGAAGGAGGCTGATGTGGAGGCAGCAGTGGAGCTAGCCATGAGACGGAAAGGGAGGCTGGACGTGATGTTCAACAATGCTGGAATGGCTGTGAACGAGGGTAGCGTCATGGAGATGGACATTAAGATGGTAAACAAACTTGTTTCAGTCAATGTGAATGGTGTCTTGCTTGGCATCAAACATGCAGCTAAGGCCATGATCAAAGGTGAGTATTTGAGTTTGGTGTCCAATCAGATTTGGCAATTTAGCACGTCTTAAGAGCTAAGTACTGAATATCATCAATCATTTCGGATTTTTATTTTATTTTATTTTTAAGTGTGCTGCAATTAAAATCTTAACACTAGAATCAAATAAGTATAACAAAGATATGTAATATATACAAATCTTTTCGGTTTTAAGGTGAGTATTTTGTTTTAAAGTATTTTTTTCGGTTTTGATTTGGATTTGTCTTCTTAGAAAATATTGACCAATTTTTTTTAAAAAATACCTTTAAGTTGATTTGCTTACTATGTTTTTTTTGCTTGCTATGTTAGTAAAGTGGCATTTTAGTTGTTTGTCCAAAAAAATCTTCAATATTAAACGTGTTTGAGATAGAACAATTTAGAAATGAACAACCTATAGGGAAGTCAATTCTGATACCTAAGGCTAAAATAAAGAGAAACTATCAGTCTATCACATAGTGATTACAAGGTTAGGTTAGTAAACAAAATTTTCTAACCTTCCAAGATAACGCACCGGGCACGGAAGAGATCATGGCTGTCCGGGTGTTACAGTTTTATATTTGTTATTTTTCTTTTATAAATTACTGTTTATAGTTTTCTACTTATGTGTTTTGATCGGTATCATTCCGATCGGTTAAACAATATTGTGCAGCTTAATTTTTTTAATCATCAGACAGCTAAATTTAGTTTTGATGCATCTAAAAACGCAAAAGGAGGAGGAGGGTCGATAATATGCACATCAAGTTCATCAGGAGTAATGGGAGGACTAGGAGGTCACGCGTATACGCTTTCAAAAGGAGCAATTAACGGACTCGTGAAGACAACGGCATGCGAACTTGGCTCTCACGGTATCCGTGTGAACAGCATCTCTCCGCATGGAGTTCCTACTGAGATCTTGGTCAACGCGTATCGTACGTATCTTCACAACGACAGAATCGATGCGGCTGAGGTCACAAAGACTGTGGCTGAGAAAGGAAGTTTACTGACCGGAAGGGCTGGTACTGTGGAGGATGTGGCTCAAGCAGCTTTGTTTCTTGCAAGTGAAGAATCGTCAAGATTCATTACCGGACATAACCTGGTTATTGATGGTGGGTACACATCTGCCACTACTACCATGAGATACATCTACGACTAATTTCCAAGTTGTTTTTTTTTTCAGTATATCTGATGTTTTCTTGTCATAAAATAAATGTTTTCTATATATGATAATATTTTTGTCTCTAATTTTAATTCTTGACATGAAAGCCAAGTAATAATCTACGTTGTTATGATATAAGAGTTGATGTTTAACATAATTAATGGTTTAAGCAATAGCTTCAGTCAATTTTATATATTTCTCATATTTTAAATATCAAATATATCTCCCCCATTGTTGTCAAAACATACCGTAAACTTTATAAAAAAATCGAAAACAAAACCAAAATAAAACAATACCCAATAGTCTTGCCAAAGCTTCATACGGAGAGCAGAAAATGTGTGCTGCAATTCAAATCTTAACACTAGAATCAACCATTCTCATTCATAAGTATAACAGAGATATGTAATGTATACAAATCTCAACTTACTTAAAACACAGTAATATAATTACGAATTTCACAGCTTATGGGTATGTACAACAAAGCTAGAGATAAAAGAAGGATAAATGTTTGGGAGCTCATAATGTTTGGCTTTTTGTTATAGCCGTGGTCCGTGGTCCGTTGGAAAAACGGAAGTCGTCCGTAGTACGTGAATTATATGTGCCGCAGTGCAATCAGGGATTCATTTCCTTTGTTACATATCTGTCCTTTAACGGCTTAACCCAAGCGGTGCATTGCAACATGTGCGGATAATTTGGGCCGTGATATGCATACTTTTGCTATGTCCAAATATGAATTGCCTAAAAGTTTCATGGGCCGTCAATTCTTTATTTGAACCCATCGTCGACCTACTGGAACTTTTGGGTCTCAAATGTATAAAACAAAGGACTTGGACTAAATTAAAATACATATAAAATCATAGGGGCTAGATTACAATTCTATATAAGTTGCTAGAACTTAAAACCCTAGAGGCTCTTATCGAAAAACCTCTTCCTCCCCCTTTCTTCTCGGAGCCGTCGCTTTGTTGGAAAGTCGCCGGAAAATTACCAGTCATGATGGAAATACGAACTCCCAAGACCCACAAAGCGAAGCGTGTACTCGAGAAGCGAGCTCCGAAGCTGGTAAGTCTTCTTCGATCTCATTACACAAAAGAGAATTGAATCATGGGTTTTGATTCTTGTGTTGCTATCTATTGAGAATTTGTGAAGAATCGCTTGAAAGTTATTAACTTTGTATGTGATTGGTTGTGTGCAGGTAGAAAATGGGAAGAAGACATTGATACTTCATGGAACGAAGACGAGCGCTACGCTTAGCTCTGTGCTGATGGAGCTGTACCGTTTGAAGAAGGGAGGAGCCATTAAGTACTCGAGGAGGAATGAGAATATTAGACCCTTTGAGAGTGGTGGTGAAACCTCTTTGGAGTTCTTCTCTCAAAAAACTGATTGTAGCATTTTCGCGGTAAGCTGTTTCAGCTTTGTTTTGTGGCTGTAACTATTGAATTGTATTCAACATTTCATATTGTTTCTTGATTATTGTACATTAATATGTTCTATCCTGTGTTCTTGGTTCATTATAAGGCTTCCTGCTGCTGTCTTGTTAGTCTTAATGAACGTTTCTTATGGTGTAAATTAGCACAATATAAGCTTGTTCTGTTATTGGCTAACTTTGGCAAATGATATGTCTCTGCATTAGATTTTGATTCTGTAATTATCATAGATGGTCATCTTGTCTATCTATGAATTGCAAACTTAGTTTGAGTCTTACCATTGGTTTGGTGGATGCTATGCTATGTTGCAGTATGGCTCTCACACAAAGAAACGACCTGACAATCTTGTGCTCGGAAGAATGTACGATCACCATGTCTATGATCTCATAGAAGTTGGGATTGACAACTTTAAATCTCTGCTATCGTTTTCCTACGACAAGAAGATAGCACCTCATGAAGGATCAAAGCCTTTCATTTGCTTTACCGGAGAAGGTTTTGAGAATGTACCAGAGCTGAAGCAGCTTAAAGAAGTCCTCACTGATCTCTTCCGTGGCGAGGTGAATTATTTGTATTTTCTTGATTGTGTATTTTGCTTATCACAGAACCTGAAAGAAGTTGAATTGTTTTGTCTGCAGGTCGTCGATAATCTAAACCTTACTGGATTAGACCGTGCTTACATATGCTCAGCGATATCACCAACTAAGGTTTTCCTTACTCACTGCGCTATTAAGCTAAAAAAGTCAGGGTCCATCGTGCCTAGAATAGAGCTTGTTGAAGTAGGTCCATCCATGGACCTGGTTATCCGCCGTAATCGTCTTCCCAACGAAGGCCTAAGGAAAGAAGCTATGAAATCATCTAAAGATAAGCCCAAGAAGAAGGTACAATTAATATTGCCTTAAAATTTGGTAGAAATGAACAACCAAGTGAAACAATCTTTGTTTCTTGTACAGGTGAAGAATGTGGATCAAGATGATGTACTAGGGAAGAGAGGGAGGATTTTTATTCCTGAGCAAGAGGTAAAGAACAGAAAGAAAGCACATGAAACACACATAATGTGCATTGCAGATACACAAACTGATTGTTTCAATCTATTTGTTTTCAGGTTGGAAAAACTCCATTGCCGGATAAATCGAAGGGAGTGAAGAGAGAGCGAAGAGAGGGTAAGCTGAAGAAGAAGAAGAATAAGGAAGAAGGGTCTGCTTCCAAAAAGCATAAAGAGTCCGAGTAACTCACTAAACCACTTGTGGGCTTCATCAAACGACAGTTTCGACGTCAAGAAGATGAGATGTTTTTGCAGTGTAACTTGTCGTTTTTTTCTTTAAAGGGCTCATCCCAGTGGACTCTTTCTACTTATGAATGTTTTTTATACGCTAATATTTATCGAGATAGTTTTGTTTTGTTAATTTTCCTGCAGCAAAGAGAATCTTAGAGAAAAGAGTATTAAGATATGAAGATACACATTTTTGTCTCGTATCTCGATAAAGCTTCATATTTGATGTTTAACTGTCGTTTATTTCATACGTGAAAGTTGTACAATAATTAGTTTCAAAAAAAAAAGTTGTGAATAATTGAAGTAAAAACAATGGCGGATAAGAACACGTCCCTTCCTCACTTTTAGGGTTAATATTCTTATGTTCTTGTAATTATCACTACACATTTAGGCAAAAAGAATTAGTTTTTAAGTTATAACAGAGTAGGAGAATAGCCCAAAATGTTAAAATGATGATTATTTGGTATTCTTTTTTTTTTTACCTACCAACTTTTAAATGATATTGACTGATCCATATTTGAGTTTAGAATTTAACTAAGCTTTTGTTCAGTTAGCTGTCTCTACCTTCCACATTATGCTTATACATTATCTATAATTTAAACCTACCGCTATGGACTCTTTTTCAGTTTTATATGTTTTGTACCATTGAAACCAAACGAAAAAGAACAGCAAAAAGATATAGAACAATGCAGTTATGCTGATCAAGAGCATATCAATCCATGAAATAACTTTCTAATATTCTCAAAAATATTAGTATTCCAATATATAGTTTTTTTTTGTTTTTTTTTCAAATAAAAACTGAACCAATAGAAGAGTTATAAATGTTTTATGGTTTTCTTAAGTTTTTCAAATGATACTTATTTTTCCACTGGGAAATAGCACCCTATAACCAACAAAGAAAACAAAGCAAATAAGAAAATAACCAAATTCCCATTATTTCTTATTTTTTTTGAATTATACAGAAGTATCCTGGTCCTACAGAAGTGATCCAGACTAGTCACGTGTTGCCACGTGTCGGTCCTCTGTCCTTGGCGATGCCGAAATGTTAATTCTCTAGTGGCCGGGATTCGAACCCAGGTGGCAGTACTCACAGTTGTAAGCTCTTTGCCACTAGAGTTAGAAGCCCCAGTTAATTCCCATTATTTCTCTTCCTATTTCACTCTACATTCTCTCTAAAAATTTAATTTTGTTTTTCTGTTTTGGTTATTTCACCAATTCTCTCTTCTTCTTTTCCTTTTCTATTGGTTTTGATTTTAAAATATTGAAAAACTTTTTTGAGAAACTCTCTATGAAAATCCTTTAAGAATAAGGCTCATCAAATAATTTTGTGCACACAAACAAGCAGATATGCTTAGTTATCTATACTATTATTAAGAAATAAATTTGATTTTTTGTCATCTTCTCCATAAATTAGGGGTGGGCACTTTACCCGATATCCGAAGTGGTATCCGAACCCGATCCGAAAAAGCCGAACCGAATCCAAATCGAAGTAGCAGAATATCCGAACGGGTATTGAATTAGGTGAGATTGGATATCCGGACCCGAACGGATAATATTCGAACCTGAATGGATATCCGAAAATAACCGAACATATGTATAATTAACCTTATATTTCTAGTTTACATTTCTCATTTTACATAAAATATTTATATTGATACTACACATATTTTAAGTTCAGATGATATACATACAATTACGGAGAAAATGATTTGCTACTCACTTAAAATGCATGTTAAATTTTTTATTTCAAAAATTAACAAAAAGTTACATCCAAAATTTTAAAAAATAACCAAATTAATGTATTTTTAGTTTCAAAATGTTATATCCAAATCTATTAACCATTTAATATATTAAAAATAAGAAAATTAGTTATGTGAAAGTTATGTTTTTTTAAATACAAGAAATTTGAAAAATGAAAATTTAATTTTGTTTTTTCAAAATCTAAATATTCGAACCCGATCCAAAATAACTGAATCCGAACTAAAAATATCCGAACCCGACCCGAAGTACAGAAATACCCAAACGAGTTCTACACCTCTATACCGAAATATCCGACCCGAACCCGAACGGATACCCGAACGCCCACCCCTACCATAAATTTAGACAATTTTGTTTATTTGTCATGTTCATATGATTTTGATTGAAGTAATTGCATATATGTCATGTTCTTCATGATTTTAGATAATTTTGCTTATTTGTCATGTTCATATCATTTTGACTAATGAGTCATCAATATAAATTTATTATATTATTTGAATTTTATTAAATAAGTAAAAAACAATGATAAGGATAGAATTCTAAATATTTTACTTGATCCAATCTTTAATATAGTAAAATCTTTTCAAACTTATTATTTTCTGAATTTTGACATAGATACTACAAATATATCACAACTCATATATTGTAGTTTTTCTTTCTTAATTTTTTTATAATTATCAAATGCATATGTTAAGATGATTAATATAATGTAACAAAATTTAATGGTGTTCTTCCATTATCAACCAATCACAAGTTCTCTATCGATTTTTTATCAAGAAATTTAACTTATCAAAATTATCATAAATTTTAAATAAATACAAAACTTACGTACCAAATATTTATATGATATTATCCCGCGATATCGTAGAAATAGTTTAACTTATTCTTTTAAGTGAAAAATTAATCCCTAACGACAATGAAGGAGTTAAGATGTTCGTCATTAATTAATATACATATTTTTTTACAATTTTTTTTTAATAATATACATTTTTTGTTACTATTATATAATATTTAGTAATGAACTAATACTGGGAGTTGGGACAAATCTTCTCAAATCTTTTACCAAAACAAAACCTTCTCAAATCCCTTGTATATGAATGTTCAAAAAAAAATCCCTTATATATTTATGTATTAAGTTGTTTGAGACATTGCTAAATTCCTCTCTATACGCCAAGAACGACTCTATTTTTATTACAAATTTTGATATGCATGCACATAGAGTTGGGAATTTTAATCACTGCCCGCAGGTTCCGTCCCGTTTGACCCGCTGCGGGACAGATGCGGGTCAAACAATTTGAAAATTTTGAATCATGGATGCGGGTATGGATTGAAAATATTTTAAGCGGACGGGTGTGAGTCAGCCGAATTTGAGTCGTGGATAATCGCCAACCCGTAAATTAAAAAACAAGATTTTTTATTTTAAAAAAAAACTTTTCGTAAAAATATATAAAATAGCATAAATATTGTATGATTTTAGTATAAATATATTTTTAAAATATTTTTAAAATAATTATTATATAATTAAAATAATTATTATTTATCCACGGGTTTTGGCGGATATAAAAGTTTTTTGCAGATTACGTGGGTCGAGTTTTTGAATCAACGCTGCGGGTTGATCCGCGAAGCCATCAATACATGCACCGTACCCTTGTACACGATCGGTGGTCGCTTGAAAGCAAATTGAAATGTATATCTCCATTAACCAAAATTTTAAATATACACCGAATTTTGTTAAATAAAAATAAAATTTCGAAGTCAACGACAACACGCGCATATGTTTTTATAAAATTGTAGTGTAAACTTTGTAGAAAGTTATAAAATAGCTATTTTTAACTATAATCTAACATCTCTCAGATTCTTTTTGATTAACATCTCTCAGATTCTTACTTTTAAAATAATTAGAATCAAGTGGTGTGAAATAAGAAATGGATTAATTAGCAGTGTAAAATTATATAGAAATATAGAAGGCAACTTTTTCAAAATTAGATACATATATTTTTTGGGAGTGTATATATACATCCATATATTTATAAAGCTATATTCATAAAATAAAATAATAAATTTTGATATTCAATAGCTATAAAAAAATTAGATTTAAAATCAAAATCACTATATTTATCCTCAATTAACCTAAAAAATAAACCTGCCTCAATTCTAAATTGTATAGAAATAATAGTAAATTTAAAATTTCCAAGATAATATTATTTTAATAATGAACTTAATTTTTAATATCTCACAAATAATTAATAAATTTTATAAGTTATACGCAAATAATTTTTTTTTTCTAAACAAACAAAAATTATTATTCATAGATATCAAACTTTAGTACAAATTCTAACATTTCAGACACGACTGTATTCGTCCTACAGTTGAGGAATGTTGATCAAGATGATGTACGAGGGAAGACAGGGAGGATTTAAATTCCTGAGCAAGAGGTAAAGAAGAAGAAAAAGCCATGAAAAGACATAATGTGATTCCCAAACTGATTGTTTTTTTTTGGTAGACTGCAGGAGACATTAGTCTCCTACTTTTTATTCAAACTCAAACAACTACACGTAAACATGGCGAGGTCTAGAAACCCCGCTCAAGTCCTCCAACAAAATCGGAGCAACAACTTCCGGAATAGTCTCAAAATAGTTCAAACCAAATGGTAAAGAGAACGCATAGGTCGCTAATCCATCTGCAAGATGATTAGCCTCCCTATACACATGAGAAAACTTGACTAGCCAGTCTCTTGATATGAAGCCATAACACAAACGTACTAGGAATGACAGGGGATGAGAATCATGTATCCCTGTCCGTAGAAAATCCGCCACACTCGCCGAATCAACCTCCACCTCCAACCTTCTAATGCCGCAATCCCACGCAATGCACAAGCCATAATACACTCCCCACAGTTCTGCCAAGGATGCCGAGCAAATCCCAATGTTCACCGCAAAACCCCCTTTCAACTCGCCATACTCATCCCTTAGAACTCCTCCTGCAGTCGCCAAACCAGGGTTCCCTCTGGAAGCTCCATCTGTATTCATCTTGCACCAGCTATTTGCAGGTCGAATCCATGATATTCGCTTCTCCACTCGAACTCCCACGGCCAAGTGATGTTTCAATTTCTTATTCGCCAATACCACTTCATGAGCCTTGTCTTTCACAAATTTCACTCTATCTCGACATTTCCCTGTTTCACCAAACACATAGCCACATCTCCACTTCCAACACCACCACACAGTTAGTGCAAAAAGAATTGCCCAAGGGTCTTCATTATTGGATGTGTCTTTTATGAGATTCTCATATAACCATTCTAGAAGAGGAAGGTTAAAAAAGCGTTGCCTTTTACTCAAGGGTACAATCTTCACCCATAACCCTGCAGCAGCCGAGCAATCTCTGAGAACATGAAGAATCGTTTCATCCCCGTTTTTGCATAGTTGACACACTCCATTGTCGCACAAGTGCCTGCGTTTACGTTCCATACTTGTCATGATTACTTGCCGAGACACCAACCATAAGAATACTCGAACTCGTTCCGGTGCACCAACACTCCATATTCTTTTATATAAAGCTTCCATGTTCGGTCGCTGGCTAACATCCCTAGTCAAGAAAGCGTACGCGGATTTTACAGAGAAAGCTCCATCTTTGTTCTCACTCCATGACATTCTATCACAAGCCCCAGTAATATCATCTACCACCATTGAAGCCAACCTCAGTCGCATCTGTAATGGCATATACGGCTCAAGAGCTTGAGTTAACCAACTAGTTCCACTTTGCCATAAATCCCGAACTTTTGCCTCCACCATCTCCACCGGAATCTCTACCATACTTGACTGTAATAGGGGCTCATTTAACAGCCACTTATCTTTCCAGAAGCGGACCTTACGTCCATCCCCCAGAACCCAGCTCGCACCTGGTACAACCACCTCTCGAATTCCCAAGGTCAAGCTCCTCCAAGACGGTGACCATACCCCTTTACCTACCAGCCATGTTGGATCATATAGATCGCCCACTCTAAACTTATTGCGCAAAATCCTCACCCATAAGCCATCTTGAGAATTCAAAAGTCTCCACCCAAGTTTTGCTAGTAACGCAACAATCATCTCTTTTGCTGATCGTATACCGAGCCCACCCTCTCTCTTTGGTTTGCAAACGCTCTCCCATGAAACCAAATGTTGTTTACGATTTCCCTCACTGCTCCCCCATATAAAGGACCTTGCGATCTTATCAATCTGGTCCAAGGTCGATGTTGGAAGGGCTATAAAGCTCATCGTATGAACCGGGATCGAAGACAAAACAGATTTCGTTAGGGTTATCCTCCCCGCCAGACTTAGAAATCTCCTCTTCCATCCAGCAAGTTTAGAAGAGACCTTCTCAATTACTTCCCCAAATGTTTCCTTGTTAATCCTCTTCTGCAGTACCGGCATGCCTAAATACTTACCCAACTCCTTCGTGCCTTTGATACCACTCTCATTACTGATTGAGTTAGCTAAGTCTCGGTGGATATTCTCAGAAAAGAATATTAGCGATTTCTCCAGACTCACTTTCTGTCCCGAGGCCTCGCAAAATCTCTCCAGCACTTTGCGTATTATCCGAATCTGTGAAATAGAAGCTTCTGCAAACAAGATCAGATCGTCCGCAAAACATATATGTGATAACTCTGGTCCACCCCTTTGATAATCTGATCGGTTTCCATTCCTTATTGGCCACAGATAATCCAATTTGATGACACAGTCTCTCCATGCATAGAACAAAAAGGTATGGTGACAGAGAGTCGCCTTGTCGGAGTCCACGCTGGGGCGTAAACGATTCTGTCCTTTCTCCATTCCACAATAAACTCATACCAGGGTTATTGACACATCCCATAATCCATGTAACCCATATCTGTGGTAGCTTTGCCGCATAAAGTGTTTCCTCAAGGAAATCCCATCTGATCCGGTCATAGGCTTTCTCGAGGTCTAATTTGAGAAGCATCCAACCTTTACGCCCTTTCTTCCTCCTCATTGAGTGCACAGCTTCCTGAACCACGACAATATTATCAGTACTCAGTCTACCCGGTATGAAGCTGGCTTGCGATGGACCTATCAACTTCGGCATGAGTTTCTTCAACCTCAATACCATCGCTTTTGTTACTATCTTGAATAGTACATTACATAAGCTGATGGGTCTGAACAGCATAATTCTCTCAGGTTTAAGAACCTTTGGTATAAGTACCACCATTGCGTCATTCATTCCTTCCGGAAGAACCCCTGACTGAAAGAACTCTAACCCAAACCGGGTTACTGACTCTCCCACCACATCCCATGAATCTTGGTAGAAGCCCGGTTGGAAACCATCTGGCCCCGGGGCTTTAAACTTGCCCATAGAGCGAGCTGACTCCTCTACGTCCAGTGCCGAGAACGGCTTATTCAACAGCTCCATTTCCTCTCGAGTGAACTCAGTGAAACCTTGTTGCGGTAGCCTATCCGTATGAAGATTGATATCATCCGTAGAGTACAGTCTCTTATAATAGGAAATAGCTAGCATCTCCAACTCTTCTGGCTGGTCTATCCAACGTCCATTTTCATCCTTTAACATCTCAATTCTGTTCCTCTTCCGACGCACTATAGTACTCGTATGGTAATACTTTATGTTCCTATCCCCAAAGGCTATCCATTTATCACGCGACTTCTGATACCAAAGAACTTCTTCCTGTTCCAGAACCACCTCCAAGTCCTTTAGTAGAGCCGCTTCCTTTACTAGTAGATTATCATTCGGATTTTTCTCTAGCTCCTCCTGAACCGTTGTGATCTCCCCAAGTATTCTATCTTTTCTCCTGTTCACATCCCCAAATACCTCTTTGTTCCATTTTTTGAGTTTTACTTTCAAGAGAGCCAGTGCTTCCGGAGTACTCATCTCCCCATTCCAGGAGGCAAGTAATAACTCTTTGAACCCTTCATGTTTAACCCATGCCGCTTCAAATCTAAATGGCCTTCTCCTTGGGTTACCTCTTTGTTCCGGCGCAAGTTGCACATAGATTGGTGCGTGATCAGATTCTAAGAAAGGAAGATGAGAGACCACCGCCTCCTGCCATCTCACCCTCGTTTGAGCATTACACAGCACCCTATCCAAGCGCTTAGCTACAAAATTTTGCGTATCCTTCCCTCTTCTCCATGTGAATGTGTTTCCTCTGAACCCCATATCCACCATGGCTAGATCATTAATCCATTCTCCAAAGGCTAGCGAATCTGGTGAAAGTCTACCATTACCTCCAGTTCTTTCATCAAGTCTTAAAATAGTATTAAAATCGCCTCCCACCAACACCGGCTCATCTATACTTTCCAGCACCCTTTTTAACTGTCCCCAAAGTCCACTCCGCCGGCTAACAGTTGGCGCAGCATAAACTGCAATGAGGTGAATGACCTCTGTCCCCATCATCATCCTAGCGTGAATAAACTGCTCTGATGATTCCAAAATCGTGAGCACTCCAGCTTGATCTCTCCATAGTAACCAAATACCTCCACTCTGAACCGTAGCATCAACACAAAACGAGTTATCAAACCCCAAGTTTCGGCAGATTCTCATTGCCATATCACCATCCGCGTGAGTCTCAAATAACGCAAGACAATCAGTATTATACTTCTTCAAAATGTATCGAATCGAACGTCTGAAATTGGGTTTATTAGCCCCCCAGCAATTCCAGAATAAGCAATTTATCATCTTTAATATGATTAGATCCAAACGAATTACCGGGGCACCCTGTCATGCGAGGGACAATACCCTCTCATCCCCCTGCGGGTTACTCAGTATATCAGTCTCTTGCTGCTCTGTCTCACTGATAATACTCCCCATTGGATTCTCCAGTTCTTCATCCCGCAACTGCAATCGAGACGTGATCTGAGCTTCCTCCCCTCTATCGCCGAAAACTACCCCCCAATCTCCCTACATCAGTACTCTCCACTCTTAAACGCTTCCCCGACTCAGATAGACTAACTTCTCCCTTCGTTGGCCCAAACACCAAACCCCGGACCGGTCTATTGTTCAGCTTTTTCTCCCTGCCTCTTCCTTCCCCCATCACTTTTTTATTCCCCGCCCCTTTCAGTGAAAGGTGGGCGTTCGGGTACCCGTTCGGGTTCGGATCGGGTATTTCGGATTTTCGGGTATTTCGGTATAGAGGTGTAGAACCCGTTCGGGTATTTCTGTACTTCGGGTCGGGTTCGGGTATTTTAAGTTCGGTTTCGGTTATTTCGGATCGGGTTCGGATATTTAGATTTTGAAGAAAAAAAAATGAAAATTTTCATTTCTCAAATTTCTTGTATTTAAATATATAACTTTTCACTTAACTATTTTTTATTTTTAATAGATTGCATGGTTAATAGATTTGGACATAATATTTTCAAACTAAAAAGACATTAATTTGGTTATTGTTTTTAAATTTTGGATGTAACTTTTTGTTAATTATTGAAATAAAAAGTTTGACATGCATTTTAAGCGAATAACAAATCATCTTCTACGTAATTGTATGTATATCATATGAATTTAAAGTATGTGTAGTATCAATATAAATATTTTATATAAAATGAAAGATGTAAACTATAAATATAAGGTTAATTATCATATGTTCGGTTATTTTCGGATATCCATTCGGGTTCGGATATTACCCGTTCGGGTTCGGATATCCAATCTCTCCTAATTCAATACCCGTTCGGATATTTTGCTACTTCGGTTCGGATTTCGGTTCGGGTTTTTCGGATCGGATTCGGGTGCCACTTCGGATTTCGGGTAAAATGCCCACCCCTACCTTTCACTTTGGCCCCCACCTTCGAACTCGTTGCTGCACTCGTATTACCGCCAAATATTAGAGTTTCCTTCCCATGCAAGACTCCCTTTCCCTTCTTATTCTGGATGTTCATATCATGGTTCGCCTTATTTTCTTCACCATTAACTGCATCCTCCCCTAATGCACCCGTACTCGTGACCATCTCTAAGCTTCCAAATTTATTCGCAAGCGCAATGGTCCCTCTGTTATTGCGACTCGCCTCCACCGTCAAATCACGAGTCGTGACATTTGCAGTTCGAGGTTGAGTTTGCGTGCCACGTCTCGGACCTCTTGCCTGAGTGAAACCATCACCTTGCTCTAGAGGATTTTGTCGCTGAGTAGATTGAGCCAAAGTTGGCGTCTCCGTTTGGGCTATCTGATTAGCCACTCTTTCCGCAATGGTCTTTGGGCATCCATGAACCATATGTCCGTAGATGCCACACTTTGAGCAGATTTCAGATAGACCTTCATAGGCCACAAAGTACCTTTCTCCATTAATTAAAACTGTCCCTTTCAAAGGCTTTGCAAGATTGACTTCAACACAAACTTTCGCAAATCTAGCTCTTTCAAAATTCAAAGTAGTCAGATCCACCCGTATTGGCTTGCCCAACCCTTCCGCAATTCCCATAAGAATCGATCGATGATAAAAATTCACTGGGATATTGGTTAGTCTGATCCAGACCGGAGTTGTAACAATATCATCTTTTAATGGATCAAACTCCGGCGACCAAGCTCTTACCATAAGATAGCTCCCAAACACTCTCCATGGGCCTCCTGTCAGTGCCGCCAAATACTCACTCTCCTTCTCAAAACGAATCATGAAGAACTGACGAGGCAGGTCCATCACATACATTGCTCCTGTCGGACTCCATAACTCCTTTAACTTCTTCCTCAAGGCAGTGATCGCAACATTCCTCCCCAAAACCCTAACCACCATACACTGTTTCCACATCCCATTCATTGCTTCTAGCACCTCCGTCCCTATCGTAATTGAAGGTTCACCATCCTCTCCATTCGGAAATTCCACTCGGAGTCTCTCCGTCACAAACTCATCATCAATCAAATTCTCCGGCACCGGCATACCACCCTCGCTCGTACCCACTACCTTTGAGACCCAAGAAATCCCCTTATCTGGCGGGTCCCCTGGTGGTCTCGCTCTCTCCCCCGCCTCTAACATGGTCGCATCCTGATCATCCGCCTCCAAACCCCTCGCGTCACTTTTCGCCAAAACCCTAGACTCGCTCATAACTTTTGCTTCTCTTGTATATATTTCCAAACTGATTGTTTCAATTAGGTGAGATTGGATATCCGGACCCGAACGGATAATATTCGAACCTGAATGGATATCCGAAAATAACCGAACATATGTATAATTAACCTTATATTTCTAGTTTACATTTCTCATTTTACATAAAATATTTATATTGATACTGCACATATTTTAAGTTCATATGATATACATACAATTACGGAGAAAATGATTTGCTACTCACTTAAAATACATGTTAAATTTTTTTTTTCAAAAATTAACAAAAAGTTACATCCAAAATTTAAAAACAATAACCAAATTAATGTATTTTTAGTTTCAAAATGTTATATCCAAATTTATTAACCATTTAATATATTAAAAATAAGAAAATTAGTTAAGTGAAAGTTATGTTTTTAAATACAAGAAATTTGAGAAATGAAAATTTAATTTTGTTTTTTCAAAATCTAAATATCCGAACCCGATTCCAAAATAACCGAATCCAAACTAAAAATATCCGAACCCGATCCGAAGTACAGAAATACCCAAACGAGTTCTACACCTCTATACCGAAATATCCGACCCGAACCCGAACGGATACCCGAACGCCCACCCCTACCATAAATTTAGACAATTTTGTTTATTTGTCATGTTCATATGATTTTGATTGAAGTAATTGCTTATATGTCATGTTCTTCATGATTTTAGATAATTTTGCTTATTTGTCATGTTCATATCATTTTGACTAATGAGTCATCAATATAAATTTATACTATTATTTAAATTTTATTAAATAAGTAAAAAACAATGATAAGGATAGAATTCTAAATATTTTACTTGATCCAATCTTTAATATAGTAAAATCTTTTCAAACTTATTATTTTCTGAATTTTGACATAGATACTACAAATATATCACAACTCATATATTGTAGTTTTTCTTTCTTAATTTTTTTATAATTATCAAATGCATATGTTAAGATGATTAATATAATGTAACAAAATTTAATGGTGTTCTTCCATTATCAACCAATCACAAGTTCTCTATCGATTTTTTATCAAGAAATTTAACTTATCAAAATTATCATAAATTTTAAATAAATACAAAACTTACGTACCAAATATTTATATGATATTATCCCGCGATATCATAGAAATAGTTTAACTTATTCTTTTAAGTGAAAAATTAATCCCTAACGACAATGAAGGAGTTAAGATGTTCGTCATTAATTAATATACATAGTTTTTTACAATTTTTTTTAATAATATACATTTTTTGTTACTATTATATAATATTTAGTAATGAACTAATACTGGGAGTTGGGACAAATCTTCTCAAATCTGTTACCAAAGCAAAACCTTCTCAAATCCCTTGTATATTAATGTTCAAAAACAAATCCGTTATATATCTATGTATTAAGTTGTTTGAGACATTGCTAAATTCCTCTCTATATGCCAAGAACGACTCTATTTGTATTACAAATTTCGATATGCATGCACATAGAGTTGGGAATTTTAATCACTGCCCGTGGGTTCCGTCCCGTTTGACCCGCTGCGGGACAGATGCGGGTCAAACAATTTGAAAATTTTGAATCATGGATGCGGGTATGGATTGAAAATATTTTAAGCGGAAGGGTGTGAGTCAGCCGAATTTGAATCGTGGATAATCGCCAACCCGTAAATTAAAAAACAAGATTTTTTATTTAAAAAGAAACTTTTCGTAATAATATATAAAATAGCATAAATATTGTATGATTTTAGTATAAATATATTTTTAAAATATTTTTAAAATAACTATTATATAATTAAAATAATTATTATTTATCCACGGGTTTTAGCGGATATAAAAGTTTTTTGCAGATTACGTGGGTCGAGTTTTTGAATCAACGCTGCGGGTTGATCCGCGAAGCCATCAATACATGCACCGTACCCTTGTACACGATCGGTGGTCGCTTGAAAGCAAATTGACATGTATATCTCCATTGACCAAAATTTTAAATATACACCAAATTTTGTTAAATAAAAATAAAATTTCGAAGTCAACGACAACACGCGCATATGTTTTTATAAAATTGTAGTGTAAACTTTGTAGAAAGTTATAAAATAGCTATTTTTAACTATAATCTAACATCTCTCAGATTCTTTTTGATTAACATCTCTCAGATTCTTACTTTTAAAATAATTAGAATCAAGTGGTGTGAAATAAGAAATGGATTAATTAGCAGTGTAAAATTATATAGAAATATAGAAGGCAACTTTTTCAAAATTAGATACATATATTTTTTGGGAGTGTATATATACATCCATATATTTATAAAGCTATATTAATAAAATAAAATAATAAATTTTAATATTCAATAGCTATAAAAAAATTAGATTTAAAATCAAAATCACTATATTTATCCTCAATTAACCTAAAAAATAAACCTGCCTCAATTCTAAATTGTATAGAAATAATAGTAAATTTAAAATTTCCAAGATAATATTATTTTAATAATGAACTTAATTTTTAATATCTCACAAATAATTAATAAATTTTATAAGTTATACGCAAATAATTTTTTTTTACTAAACAAACAAAAATTATTATTCATAGATATCAAACTTTAGTACAAATTCTAACATTTCAGACACGACTGTATTCGTCCTACAGTTGATGAATGTTGATCAAGATGATGTACGAGGGAAGACAGGGAGGATTTAAATTCCTGAGCAAGAGGTAAAGAAGAAAAAAAAGCCATGAAAAGACATAATGTGATTCCCAAACTGATTGTTTCAATCTTTGTGTGTAGGTTTAAAAGATTCCATTGCCGGATAATCCAAGGGCGTAAAGAGGAAGAAAGGTCTACTTCCTAAAAGCATTAAGAGTCTGAGTAACTCACAAAACCACTCGTGGCTTCATCAACGAATAGTTTCAACGTCAGGAAACTGAGATGATTTTGCAGTGTAACATGTCTTTTTAAAACCAATCCCAATGGACTCTTCTACTATGCACGTTTTTTTATATTTTATATGCTAAAAATATAAAAAAAATATTATTTTTTTGTTTTTTTGGATACAAATATAAAGATATTATTACCAAATTTTCATATTTTTGACATAATTACAAAGGAAACAAGAACCAGATGAATGAAAACAAAAATCTAAACCTAAACACAAACTCTATCTAGCCTAAACAGGGGCAAACACAACAACCCAAAATCGATATCCGGAAGCTCAGCCAAGTTAGTACCAACCGCTTGCTGCAAAAGAATGAACCAAATTCAACTGAAAACCGAAATCCGGTAATTTTGGCATCTCTGATAATCTGCTCTTAAAGATAATGCCCATCCGAGAACAACTTGCCTACGACTTTAAAGCACCTACGCCCATGAACACACAGCACACGCCGGAACCAGAGATGACGCGCCACCACACAGCAGCACACAATCCTGCACGTGCCACCGAGTAGAAGAACGTCTGGAGCGCTCTTTGACGAAGAAAGTAAACATCCGCCGACCCAGGATTCCTCGGAGCGACTGCAACATCTATCCCCTCGTCACTCTTCTCTACCGCAACAAGAAACCCGGTCACCCACAAGAGAAAACAAGATTTAAGACACCAGCGCGAAGACCTCCGTAGAGACAGAGCAACAAGACTCCGCCGCTTGCTTCCGTCAAGGACCAGATCAGGAGGGAAAAATAGACCTGGGCACGAAACCCAAAAAGCCGACTCCACGCTCTAATGCCGTTAACCCACCTCACCGTGGCTCCAGAGAAGGACCTCGTCACCAGATCTGCGAACCTCTAAAAGTATCATTAAAATATAAACTAAAAACTATTCAACCAATTACAAATAAAAAATAAAATATTATTGGTTACACAATTTTAATAAAGTCAAAAATTACTAGAAAAATAAAAAACATCTTATGTATTAAAACATCAGAACTTCCTAAAATATAGTACATTGCAAAAGAAGAGGGAATATTATTTTTGGTATTGTGGCTGGTGATGAAAGCTAAAGTAGAACAAAAAAAAAGAGATTTCCAAACACCAAATTTGGCTCGATTTCATTTCTGTTGGGATTCCAAAAATTAGATTATTTCATCACATTTGTTGTTTTGTAAATAGTGTTACTCATCGTAAGGTCACATTTAACAAATCAAGAGATCTAGAGAGTGAAAAATTCATAGTCCACACACACACACACACACACATCTTAAATATCGATACTATCACCATCACTAAATCCTCATCTCTTAAGTTTTTTCCACAATTTAACAAATTGGAACTTTAGACTCGACAATGATAACATAACAGCACGCTCAGAGCAACAATGATCAAAGACTTATTGTGCAATCATTAGTTGTTTATTATCATGTGACACCAACAATTCACACCACATTAATTTTTTTTTTTTTTTTGCTTTCAAGCTATATTTATTTCGAAATTCAGGTTCTTCTGTGAGCGTGCAATGCCATGATTTTTTGAGAAACTGCTGTAAGATATGCTATTTTATAGTATAATGGATCTTCATCGTTCCAGTTGTCATTAACATTGGCTAACACTACATTGTAGCACTATTATTTCCACTAAGTTTCTTTTCATAACGAGATAAAAAAAATAGTTCAAAATATATTAATATAAACTATTTACGAAGAGGGGTGATACAAAGCTTAAACATCAGGTGTAATGCTGAGATTAAGCCTTATTAGATCATACCTCAAGTAAGCTTATAACTTCTTTTTTTTTTAAACGAGATGTAAAAGCCAATACAATGGATCTTTTGTATAGATAATAAATCATGTTTAAAAAGTATATAGTGTATTGATAATATTTATAATTGTGGACACATTATTTTTTTGCCAAATATGTGGACAAGTTGTTTGTATAGATAATATAGATGATGTTGAAAAAATAATTATGCTCATAATTATTCTGCCACTATAAATGTAAGACGAATACTTTGGGCACATAAACAAATACTTATATGTTGCTTAGATTGTGTTGTTCCACGTATGATGTGATCATTTGTGCTCTTTTACAGCGCTTCTTTTTTCCTTTTTTGTGCATTCAAATTAATTAATATAATTATTATAACAAATTTCTTTGTCAAAAAGTATTATAACCAAAGTTGGTACCTTAGTCGTATAACTAATACATTTCTTCGCGATCCTTTTACTTTTAGGTACACTATTAGCAATATAACTTACGGTGGGTGGAGAAAAATATGACGCAAAAAGATTTGTATGTTTATTAACACTGATTTATACAAATTACGAAAAATATCAAAAGTTAAATCTACAACCGAAAATTCTACATAAGATGATTCATATCTTAGAGTTCTCTTTGCACTGTACAGAGATATACTTATATCATACTGAGCCATTTTATGAAAATCCACATTTGATGGTTTTGCATGTACTAACATGAAGATTTATGTAAGTTTTTTCTTTTAATCTTCACAATTGATGATAAATTATATTCTATGTGATTCGTAAACCAGATTTCATAGTTTATATATAAGACTAAAAAGATTTCTACAAATATTGTTCATTATGTGATGGAAAATTAAGGATTTAGGTCCCAAATTCTTTTAAAAAGTAAGTAAAAAAGTAATACAAAGAAAATGTGTATTTTTAACTAAAAGAATTATATATTGTTGGATCTCTTAATTAGGAAAATTTTAATTTAATTCGTAGTTAGTTTAGAGGAATCCCTTAACATTATTTATATAATTTACTGAGTATTGCGGTATGCAAAGCTCGAATCTATAAAAATTGAGTAAAGCTAAGAGAAAACAAAAGGATTTTGAGTTTTTGATGCAGAAAAGTAAACAAAAGAGTAAAAAGTGGTTTCAAAGCAATAAACCAATGAAGTTAAGCCATTTTGGAAATTTTGCAAATATACATAAGCATGCAAACTCAGCAAATAGGGTTCACTGAATGAGTTTTTAAACTCAAAACACTAAGGTATATTCATCGAATAAGTTATAAATATAAAAACCTGATAGACTCAACTTTTGTTAGTTATTTTAAGTTTAAGATTAGCATTAAACCGAGAAATTTAAGATTAATATCTGTACTCTGCAAATTATTTTTTCCTTTACTCACCAAGTAGTAGTTCATCAAAAGGATTCATCACTTCGTCGGTTCACAATTCACTATAGATCAGATAACTAGTTAACTACTCTAAGAATTATGCACTGAACATAAATAAAGGTTAAAAACTTAGAAATGAAACCATATTAAAATCAATATCACCATACTATATACTAACTAAAATACCCAGATTAACAATTGGTCTACTAAAACATAACGAAAGTAAGAGAATCATAGAAAAAATTATAAATTTATCAAAAAGAGAAAGGTTAGAAAGGTTAAACTAGATATGCTTTCATCACTTGGCTTGCCGTCAAGGACAGATTCTCTACCGGCGTCAGAATGCGAGCATGGGGGGTGGTTCAAGGTTGTCCGTTCTGTGGAGAGAGAGAGAGGAAACAAGAGACCATCAGTTTTTTTGATTGCCCTTACACATACACTCTTTGGTACAAGTGATAGGAACTCTACTGCGGCCTCATCCCTCTCCGGATTGGGGCAAAAATGTGGTTCGGGTTGCTGCAACTACTCATGACAGGCTGAGATTAATTCTGTTGATGTTATCTTTTCAAGTGGCGGTCTATTATATTTGAAGGGAAAGGAATGAGCGCCGGCATACTCAGGTAGCACTACAAGAAAACATTAATTTAGTGACTACAATTGCAACTATGGTTGGTAGTGGCAAATATGTGAAACTACCTTCTAATGGATTTGCAACTATTATGTTATTATGTGTAATGGGTTGTACCTTAGTTGCAATTTTTCGACTAAAACATGCAGTAGTAATACGGTTGCTAATTTGGGATTCATTTGTAACTCTCTTGTAACTAAATTATGTAGTCACACAAAATAGTAGTAAAAAAAGCAATATATGTTCAACTAAAACTTACATTCTTAATTTAATAGTTATAAATCAGTTACTTGTATAATTTAATTATCATAGTTGCAAAATAGTAGCTACATATTTATTATACGTTTGTGACTCTAATCAAAAGAATAGCATTTTTATTAGTATGTTTAATATTGTGGTTGCAAAATAGTAGTATGTGTATTCAATTTGTAACTGCGTTGCTACTACTGAATTATAGGAGTGGAAAATTAGTAGCAACAATTTTGGGACATTTTTTACTGTAGTAAAAAGAGTAACAATTCAGTGGCTAAATATTGGTATGAAAACATATCACACATGCCAGATATAGTAAAAAAATTAGTTGTAATGTCTGCTACATATATATGTATAAGTACAGTTATTTTTTGACTTATTTGCAACTTCTAAAAATTAATTTAGTCATAAATTAGTAGCAATTTTTGTCACTATTTTGCAACTACATATCATTAGAGAATACATTATTTTCTAATTTGTTTCAATAGTTGTCTAAAATACATTATTTTCACAATTTTTTTACTATGTATCATTAGAGAATAATGTAAGAAACCCATAAATGGGTATTTTTTATATAAATTTAAAACATTCACAAATATTTACAAACATGTATCATCTATTTGTATTACATTCATGTATAGTAATTTTGATTAGGTTTACATTTATCCAGTTAGATTGTTTTACAAAAATGATTCAAGTTATTTTATTTAAATAAAACCATTTCTTTTTACATATAAGTTTTAAAAATAAAAGAATGAAATTTAGAGTTAAGAATATCTTTAGCTACTAATTTGCAACGGGAAAACATATAGAAGTTACAAAATAGTCACAAATAGGAATTACTACTTTGCCACTGCAATCATATTTGCTTAAATAGTTATCCAAAATACATATCTTTTTAAAATTGTTTTACTATATTTCATTAGTAGGTAACAGAAGAAATCCAAAAATGATTATATTTTGTATAAATTTGTATCACTGGTAAAAGTTGGACATGCACATCTTCACAAAACCCATGCTACCCACTTGTAATACATTCAAATGCAATGATTTAGATTTGGGTTAAAGAAATCAATTAGATTATTGCACATTAATAATTTGATAAGTTCTCAGATTGATATATAACAAGTGTTTTCTCTTATATACTAGTTAAAAAAGCAAATAAATGATATTTAAGGTTTAGGGTATTGTTAGGGTTACTTGTTAGCCAATTATTTGAAACTGCAAAACATGAGGCGTTACAAATAAGTGGTAAATTTCATTGTAATTTTCTTTTACCATATGTCACTATTTTGCAACTATATGCCTTTAGATAGTTACGCTTTGGTCGCACAATTTGGCTCTAAGGTCCAAATTTTTTTTAATATAGCGCTCATTTTCTAGGGAATAGATTTTCGATACCCAAATCCTCTTTCTTCCTTTTAGACCTTTATGTTCTATCATTTTTTTCTTTTCTTCACACTCTGATCTCAGAATTTTCTCTTCACCGAATTTTGATTGTCTTCACACTCCAGTTTGCTAAATTCTTTAGATAATCACACTTCATACTCAGAATTATGTATAACATGAAAAGGTTGGTGTTTGGTGACAGTTGATCTTTGGTCTGAGATAATTAGATCGGAGGAAGAAGACGGAGATGGGTTCAGAGAAGTACCTCAGGTCGAGGTTTATCAGAGAAGGAAGAAGCTTGAGAAGCCTTCCGCAGCCGAAAATTTGTAATTTTGGGAAAAAAAAAACCTTTCTTTTGTTGTTGTTTTCAGCTCTGTAATCTAACAATGTTTTAATTTCGATGTGTGTCTGAGAAACAGAGTGTGGTCGGTGAAAGGGGCTCGAACTAGTGTTATCAATGGACCCAAGAGAGATAGCTGGACTCGTTCCTTTCCACCAGGTTATATTCTTAGCCTAACCCTATTTTTGTTCTTCTGTTTCTCATTTTTTTAGCACACCATGTGTTCGTTGAAATGTCAAGGAAGTGCCACCAATTTTTTAAATTTTAGTAGACTGATGAAAGGGTTGATAACTGTGGCAGAGGGAGGGAGAGTATAGCAGCGGGAGCTTATGTCAACAATCAGCCTCAGAAGAAGCCTGCACCACTCGGTAATGGGTTCTCTCCTTTTCTCCTTCATATTGTAGATTTGGGTTCTTCTAATTCTAGATGTTTAATAAAATAAAATTGTGTGGTCTCTTTGATTTGTGGATTTGTACGAAGGTAATGTCGTTCCTTCAGTCGGTGGAGTCTGGTGTTATTTGAGCTTGTAAGTGTCAAATGGTGAGCACTCACTTTATCTTAGCTCCTTGCCTGCGATCCATTTGATTATTAGGTCTTTCCTTTCCCATCCAATGATGCCCGGTCTAGTTCCAGAGAAGAATACCTGTAAACACACATATCCAGTTCATATTTGCAAAAGTGAGTCATGGTTTTGTCTTCAACCCTTCATTTTGGTGAGTTTAGTTGTGTGTTTAAAACATATCTCAATAGTTTGGCTGATTTCCACCACTTATGGTTACATCGTCATGATAATCCACTTCATTTTGGTTAACTTTTTATTGTGTTTGGTTTCTTTGTCTGCCTTAAAACTCTTACATTAACTTCATGATAATCTATTTGTTTTTGCCTTACCCTTACGACTAGTTAAAATGCTTGAATTTGTCAAGTTTAGTCTGTGTCTTACTTATGGTTTGTTTGCTTTCATAATGATATGTTCTAGCTTAAAGTACGACATCTCTTGGGATTACTACTTGCTTATTTGGCTCATAAGCCTTACAATTTGTTTCAGTGCTTGAATTTGACATGTTAAGTCTTTCTCTCACTTATGGTTTTCTTGTTTTAGTAATGACATCTTGAGCTTTGATTATGTTTGGTTCAACTTTTCATTTCTTTGCTTTCTATACATTCTTGCCTTACTTGTAACTTTGTTTTTATCTTTTCATTTTGTAGGTTTGGTCTTGATGGTTCCGGTTCGAAACTGGAACGAAAGATTTTAAAGTCGACTTCTTCTGCATTTATAGGAATTTAAAATATTTCAATTGTTGTATTTCTAACTTTTGACTTTCAGATTAAGTTCGAAGTTAATATATAAATTCTGATTCCAAAACGAATATTATAATAAATTTTTATTTCTAAATGAATATTTTTTTTAAACAAGAAATTCAAATTAATTTTTTTTAGTGGTCACTAAATTATGCAACTAATTTGTAAGCATACCAATAATGTGGCTGCTAAATAGTTGCAAACCACTGCAACTAATTTGTAACTAAAAATAAATATTGTAGTCACAAATTAGTTACTTAAATTAGCCACTAACTTATAAATGTTTTAAATTAGTCGCAAGTAAAAAGATACTAACTAGCAACTACTATTTACTAACTAATAGGAGACCAAAACCGTGGTCTCAAATTATTTTTGCAACTACGACATTAGTTACAAACGAGTTGCTAATATACCACTAACTATATAGTCTTACTTTAGTCGCTCTTTTGGGACTAATTTGCAACCAACATTATTTGCGACGAGCTATTTCTAACTGAATCAAGTAGTTGCAAAATAGTCATAATATCTATAGTTGCAACTATCTTCCAACTATTCTTGTAGTTACAAAATTGGTGTTTTCTTGTAGTGTAGCTCGCCCAGTGAAGCATCTTTCGAGACTTATTGACAAAAAAATCAGGTAAAGGATATTGTCTACAAGATATTATGAGAAGCTGAAACTAGCATGCAGGTCTACTTCAGCTCTGGTTTAGTGCTCACATGGGGTAGTGTCAAGAGTTCAATCTGTCTTTCTTCTATTCTTTTAGATGTACATAAATATTTTTTTTTATGATCAATAAATTTAAAATTTTATTAAAAAAAACCATACCTATAAGCTATATTCTTGAACAAAACATGAATTTTTTTCTCTCTTGAATTTCCCAAATGGTATCAAGAAATTTACCAAAACTTAAGTGTATGTAACGTTATTTTTGTGTTAACTGAAAGATAAAAATTATCCTTAATAATAATAGTTTATACATTATTATGAATACTACCAAAAAGTTACAGTTGAGTTATTGGGGTTTACTAGTGATTTATTAAAAATAAATAATAAACTCAGCTAGAAAATTTGTCACATATTATATTAGTTAGGAGTATTATTGGTTAATATTAAACTGAACAAATAAAAGTTGAAATTTGTGATGAAGTAGGTATTGGCTAAAAGAATGGAGTTTCGATGTTTTTATATGTTTGAAATGGACAATCAGATTTTTGTTGCCATTCAAATTTGAACCATAACTTGAGTTCATCATTAACGAATCCTGATTTGTGTTTCCATTTCCTTTATTGTATAAAGAATAATAACCAAAATAAATTTACAACAATTTATTTTCAAATTATAAAGAAAACTGGGATTCAAAGAAGCGACTAATGTGGAAGTTCTCTTAGTCCAGTGGTTTGACTAAAGGTTCATTAATACTTTTATATCAGGAGGTCTGGGGTTCAAACCCCAAAAAACGCAAATTATGCAGATTATTGAAGAAAAAAAGGGTTACAAGAAGTCTTCAGCATAGTGCAAAGATGTATCATCGAACATGGATTTCATAGGGCAGCTCGAGTGATGCAGTCAGATATGCATTCTCATATGATGGTAGAATTGTCGACTGTAGAAACGTCTATGTAATATTTTTCATCGTTGTAATAGCATAATTAATCAGACGTTAAAAAAAAACGGTTAATCGAACCAGGGGGAATGATAATCACTCTCGAGGTGGAATACAAACCATGAGTTATAAGATAAGCGTAATTAAAGCAAGTAACCTATGTAACTAGAACCACTCCTTTGAGGCTTTGACGGTTCATAAGATAATTATTATGCTCCATTATACGATATTTGTTGAATATAATTTTAAACAAGAGCACTAATAAAGAAATGCGAGGAAGCACGGTATGTCGAGGGAATTAATCAAGTGTAATGAAACACCATGACTACTCGTACACGAGTTGACGTAGACCACCGATTTTTAAAAAATATAAAATAATACAATCTAGTAGAAGAAAAGATAATCTTCAATTCTAATTTATTTTCATTTTCTATATTAAATTTTAAATAAAATTACTTCGAAAATATATCTATTAGTATTACATTATTCATTGTTCTATTTGAAAGAAAAGTAAAGTGTCTTGAAGTAAAACTCACTCACATATTAGATTTAGAGTATGACTGGTTTTCTCTCTACCACCCGCAAACGCAGTTTTTGTGGTTGGTAGCGGTTGTTGGCGTTTTGTAACAATCGCTTAAACCGCTCCAAATTGCTCTGAACCTCATAAATTCAAAAGCTGGTTTCAGCTAGCGTTTGCGGTTGTGGGAGAATAAAAAAAAATTATTTTTTTCCCAAAACAATATAAATACAAAAGAAAAAAAAATTAAATTGGAATTATAAAAATTCTAAAATATATCTATTATATTTTAATTAATATTATAAAACTTTAAAATAAAATTTTTTTCTATATTTTTAAAAAATTTAAACTATAACTTTCTAAATATAACTTTTATATTTATTATCATATTATTATTTTTGATATTTTTATATTGTATAAAATGTAAATATTGTTAATTTATTATTTAACCGTTGCTGCATTTGATAGTTAACCAGTTATAAGTATCCCGCAAATGCAATAATTTCTAACCGCAGAACCAGTCGTACAAATCTCTTAAAATCGCTAGAAACCGCAACCACTCGCATCCGTAAACTCCCGCAACCGCAACCGCAACCGCTGCGGTTGAACCAGTCAGGCTCTTATTATATTTTTTTGTAAAACGTTGTTAATTGTCATCTACGCATGAGAAAAGATTACTTCCGTCACATTATTTTAAAATTTATCAAATATTGATCTAAAAATCGCAAGAGGTTGTTACATGGAAACGGAAGCGGGTACGTGGAAGCGGAAGCGTAAGGAAGCGCAGAAGCGAGATTTTTTAAAATATTAGGAAGCGGGTACGTATTGGAAGCGTATATCCATATATAAATATATATATATATATATATATATATATATGTAAATTTTTTTAATAATTAGGACTAAAATTATATGATTTAAATTTGAAATAAAACATTTATTCATTTATAATAATTTTGAAATGATTTTATATTAAAACCGTAAAAATACACATAAATTATGTTTACAAAAAATATTATATTAATTATTTTTAATACTTCATAAATAATTGACACAATATGTTTCAATATGTGCTATATCTTTAATAAAAAATCTCAATGCATAAAGATAATTTATATTATTATTTTTGATATTTATATATATTTATAATTCAATATTCATTACTATTAATATTTTTAATTTTATATAGATTAAAACTATGGTTTTATATTTTATTGATATACATTGTATTTTTAGAAAAAATGGAAGCGTGATTCCAAAACGGAATCATAAGCTTCCAACAGGTTTTTAAAGAGAATATTTTAGAAACGTTTTGGAAGCGAGATTCCGCAAGCTTCCACAAGGTTCCGATTTCGATTCCGGTTCCGAAGCGGGAAGCGGACGTCCGATGAAGCTTCCGTGCAACGTAGTAATTTGTATGTTTGGATTGGATCTAGCACCTAACAAAGATAAAAATTTGTTAAGTATAATCAAAAATAAAATTTGAATTAACTTTTACTTTTAATAAAGTTGTATGTAATATATGATTTATGTGAACGCTAGGTACGCTACTTATAAAATCAACTTGGTCTAATGGTTATAATTGTCATATGTAAACGCTGACCAATGAATGAAACAAAGCCACTTTTGTTTTTAACTATAACCGGAGTGAAATGAGTTTTAGAGGCCTTAGTGCCTCTCTCACAACTTTCATTAATATGTAATCTATCCGCTCATGCAAGGAATAAGTTTAGGGTCTGTTTGTTTCTCCATTTGGATGGATCATCCGGATGAAGATGAGAGTTTTGTTTGTTTAGGCACTAAAAGTGCAATTCATTCAAATGGATCATCCGGATGACTTTTGGAAATTTAGGCTTAATTTTAAAGTCCATTCAGCTGAACCAATTTGGATCATTTGAATGGAGATGGTTCATTCAAAATGGTATAAAGTCTATTATGCCCCTAATGTAATCCACAAATTACAAACCTAAAAATAAAATCATTTTTGTCACAAACGAAAACTGACAAAACTACAAACACTTTTTCCCGTGCTAAAAACTATTTTTTTACGCCAAAACCCCAAAACGTATTTTCCCGCTAAAATTGCACAAAAATATTTTTCCGTCAAAATTGCAAAAACGTGTTTTCCCGCAAAAATTGAAAAACATGTTTTCATGCACAAATCACAAAAAAAAATATTTTCACGCCAACACCCCAAAATACATTTTTCCGCCAAAACACAAAAAAACATGTTTTACCGCCAAAGTCGCAAAACGTGTTTTCCCGCCAAAATTGCAAAAACGTACTTTCCCGCTAAAATTACAAAAACGTACTTTTCCGCCAAAACAAAAAAAAAACATGTTTTCCCGCCAAAACCAAAAAACGTGTTTTCTCGCCAAAACCGAAAATTTGTATTTTCCCGCCAAAACCGAAAAATCTTGTTTTCCCGCGAAACCGTAAAAATGTGTTCTCGCCAAAAACGTGTTTTCCCGACAAAATCGCAAAAACACGTTTTCCGCCAAAATCGCAAAAACGTGTTTTCCCGAACGCGTTTTCTCGCCAAAACCGCAAAAATGTGCTTTCCCGCTAAAACTGCGTTTTCCCGCCAAAACCGCAAAACCGCATTTTCCCGCCAAAACATCAAAAGCATGTTTTCCCGCCAAAATCGTAAAAATACGTTTTCCCGCCAAAAACATGTTTTCCTGCCAAAACCACAAAATCTTGTTTTCCGCTAAAACCGAAAAATCTTGTTTTCCCGCTCAAACCGCAAAAAAAGAAAACTCGTTAATTTTGAAATAATTCTAATGTAAATATATTAAATTAAATAATTAAATGTAATATAGTTAAAATTAATGTCAAACATATGATTAAATCAACATAAGGGTATTTTGGTAATTTGTTTGCTAAACTCATTTGAATGGAAATGAAAATAAAGAAACAAACATAAGATCCATTTAGATGATTCATCTAGATGAGCTATGTGAATGGACAAACAAACAATCACAAAAATCTGAATGGATCATTTGAATAGATCATACAAATGAATCATTTGAATGGAAATGACAAATGGTGAAACAAACGGCCCCTTATTCTTCTTTCTTTTCTTTTTTTTTGCTAAACAAGGACGATGTTTATTCGTAACTGAGCTACTAGCGAGTTGTTCGCTCCGCGCCTAAAACGCTCTATGCTCAGATGCGAGTTTTTGGTGCAGATCTCATGTTAGAAGGAAGCAGACTAGCAGAGTACGTTTTGAATGTAAAGCGTTATAGTCACACCGCTGATGCCTATAGATCGTAGATTCCAGAAATAAATAAAACTACTAGTGAAATTTCTGATTTCTGAAACAATAGTAATGCATGTGAGAAGGTTTAGGCGATCAAACTTATTTAGAGGGATGTATTCAATTTGGAGTTTGAAGTGATTTGTATTAAAATGACAAATCTACTGTTATTCAAACATGGATTTTAATTTGTCATTTTATAAAACACTCTGAAATCTACTGTTATTGAACAAAATTTAAGCTAGAGATTTTAAAATGCTTGTTTCTAGAGTGTTTGAGATGAATTCTTTAGTTATAAAAATAAAAATCCAAATCCCATGATTTTATATGGGACTCTAGAGTTATTTTAACAAAAATCACACCAAATTCTCAGATTATCCTACAATCATTTGAAAATTCATTAAAAATCAAATCACTTCAAATTTCATATTCAATACACCCCCTTAGTGAATCTGTACAGCTTAAACAATTTTTTTAAACTATAATCAATAAAATATTTTGTATGTTAAGGTTTGTCTTAATAATCAAAGTAGAGAGATAGAGTGAGGGGGCGTGTAGATTAAACGCTAACAGAAACGGAGTTGAGAGTTGTGAGATAGAGACATTTTTTTTTTCTGAACACCAATGTCCAGTTTGTTAAAAGCAACAGTGTCCAATTATTCGAGATGATGAGTTAATGAATATTGCCAGTTTGCCACTTTAAAACGAGTATAATAATGTTATCAGGAGTCAAACAACAAAGTTTATATGCATTAAAAATGGTAACTTCATTAATTAATGCTGTCTTAAAACACCGCTTAAAGTGATTTGCTATATATATATATACAGTTAATGATATTAAATATAATTAAAAACAAAACATGATTAATTGCAAAATTAGAGTCCGTTATCATTATTCTACAAAAACTTAATCATATTCAATTATTTTGCTAATAATTTATTTTTTTTTCTTTTTGAAAAAGGGTTTATTTTGTCAATAATTAATCGAAGATCTGTTTGTGCAATATATTTCGAAGAGATTCGAAGATGTAAAAAAGATTCAGTATTTTTACGATTATACATATACTTCAGATCAAATACAAGAAGTTTTTTTTGTATACAGTGTTTAGAGATAACCGATTCAAGTCGTTCACATATACATGGAGATATAGAGTCACTAATTTGGTTTACAAAATCCTAATAGATGAACAAAAAAATCAAATATTCCAAATTGTTAATAGATGAACAAAAAAAAACAATTATTCCGCTATTATAAATCCTAGTGATAGTTGACGTTAAATTCAGTTAACATCATTAACGATAACTTATCTTTTAACTGATGGTTTGACTAATTAAGTAATTATCATCTGATCACTTTCTTTCCATTTAGGTGGTCACTACTCACTAACATCGTTATATGCTTTATTTCAGGCTAAGTTGTGGCTTCTCCAATGTAAAATATTGGTTATATTCAGGCTTTTCTTAAAATACCACTAATTGAAATTATGATGTGATTGTGATTTATTTATACGATTGGGGTCTTGTTTATGTCTTTAACTAGAATTTATACTACTTTCATTTAATTTGTTAGGAAGAAAAAAAATATCTTTTAGTTAGGTTGAAAAAGAACACACAAAATAACTTACTCCTTTTGTTCCAATTTAGTTATCGTTGTAAAATAAATATTATTTATAATTTTAATGCATAATTTATTAATTTTATATTTTAATCTATTTTTCTATTGATTGAAATATAGTTAGGTATTGATAATGATACTTTTATTTAATAAATTTATATTAAAAAAAATTTAACTTGTGTGCCGGAATCTAAAATGATAATTAAAATGAAACAGAGAAATAATAGTTAACCATCAGAACCCACTAAATGGAAGATTAAATTCTCTTTTTCCACTAGATTCAACTAATTTCCATAATCAATTTCAGCTAAATTGTAGGTAATGTTGTTTCATTAGACGGATAGAACCAAATAACAAAATGAGAATAACCTAATAGTAAAGTATTAAGTTTAGGGATCATAATAGAAGTATTTAAACCACAAACTCTCCCTCTCATTTGACTAACCATGGATTAAAAAGAAGAGTAGGTTGTATTCCCTGCATCTCAAACCGGTAGATGTTTTAGAATTTAATTTTTTCTTGGTCATAAACAGTTTAAATGCCTCACAGAAACTGCTCATGGCAGAAAACAATAGAAAACCTATTCCCATGCACAAAATTTATTGGGTTATTAGGAGGAATAACTAAAATTAAATCAAATTAACAAAGTAACCCTAATTTTTTGGCTATGATAATTTGTATATATTTATACTTTTTCTTTTTCTATCCACAAATTAAAAAATGATTTTTGTAATTATTTTAAGTATTTTTTGTTTTCAATCTACCAGAAACAATTATATATTTCATAAAATCATACAAAATAGATAAAATTTATGTAGCAATATTTTTTAAGTTTTTAAAATAGATATGCAATGTTAAAATTAAAAATTCCAAAGTGTTTAAACATTTTTACGTATAATTGTTTTCCAATTGTGATATACGTCAACTCAAACTATTTAGGTTTTATCCTATATAATGTTTGAATAATTTTAAGTAAGAATTTTATTTAGAATTTGAACTGAATTTCATTACAAATATTTACTAAAATATCTCATAAAATATAATATTACTATTTTAATCTAATTAAAAACATGATTCAATAAAACATTAACCTATAATAAATCTATAAGTTGCAGGAAAGTATTTTGACAGGTTTAATATTTCTCAAATGAAATAGTTGTCATAAAATTTCTTTTTCCAGTAATCAAATATTTCCTAAAAATGGATATGGACATAACTAGTTTTCACTTTTTATTCCGATTGGCCTCGTAACCGGATGAAACATAATTTTAATTTGCCAAAATTATAAAAGTTAATATACGTCGAAATTAATAAACACAGTATTAACATCTTTGAGAAATTGTCTATAAAGACCAACCTTTGAGTCATCTAATCTAGAAAATATAGCGTAAGTTATCTGAAGTATCGACGATTACTAAATCAATTAATGACAATTTTACTGTTCCAATCACTGAATGGAAAGTCAAATTAGTACTATTTGCTATATATCTAGAAAAGGTTCCAGGTCCGGATGGGATGACAGCTCTTTTTATTGGAAATTCTGGGATATTGTAAAGGAAAATTCAATTCATATGGTTAATCAATTTCTTTTTGAAGGAACGATTTCCAGTGGGTTGAATGATACAAATATATGTCTCATCTCAAAGACAAATAAGCCTAATGAGATATCTCAGTTCCGGCCCATTAGCTTGTGCACTGTTAACTACAAGATAATCTCTAAGTTCTTATGCCAGAGATTAAAGAAAGTTCTACCAAACAGAATTTCAGAAACCAGTCAGCTTTTGTTGCTAGAAGATAGATTTCAGACAATATTATGATTGTCCAAGAAATGTTCCATGCTTGAGAACTAAACCATGCTGACGCCATAAAAAGATGGCCATTAAGCAGATATGAGTAAAGCGTATGACAGGATGGAATGGTCGTTCATTGAAGCAGTTATGCGAAAGATGGTATTTTCAGAAATATTGTTTCGGAGAGAAGTCTACGTCAAGGAGATCATTTGTCTCCTTTCATCTTTATTCTATGCACGGAAGCACTCGTTAGCTTAATCATGAAGAGAACTAAGGGAAGATAACGGGGATGCGTGTTACACAGCGCGTGTCCCTCGGTATCTCACCTTCACTTTGCTGATGATAGCATTTTCTTCTATAAGGCAGATCCCCGTGAATGTGAAGAAGTGATGAAAGTAGTTAGGAATGGACAAGCATCATGCCAATGTATTAACTTTGACATATCCCTTCACTCTTTGGTAAGAGGATCAACGCAAATGTCAGACAAGAGATTAGAGACACACTTGGAATCAAGAATGAAGGAGGAATGGAGACATACTTAGGAATTTTGAAAGATATTAGTGGATCCAAATGCAAACTCTTTGCATTTCTCAAGGACAAATTAATACAGAGTGAATGAATGGACATGTAGATGTCTTTCAAAAGGAGGAAATAAGGTTTTCCGCTGGAGATATGTTAAGACCTCGTAAGTGACATTGCACAATTTTGATGGAGCTCAAATCTTCCAAAGAGAGGAATTCATAGGGCAAAATGGGAGAAGCTCTGCTTACCAAGGAAGGAGGGAGGGATTTGTTTTTATATGATCCATAAGTTCAACTTGGCTTTACTAGCAAAACAATTATGGAGGCTAGTTCAATATCCTGATTCGTTAGTGGTTCGAGTTTTGAGGGGAAGATACTACAGATTGAGTTCGCCTTTACGAGTAAGCTCTGTAAGAAGCCCAAGCTCTGTAAGAAGCCCAACCTATGTGTGGAGTAGTATTTCAGTGGCACGAAAGCTTATGTTATTGGGAATCAGAAATAAGATATATTCTGGATATGAGGTCAAGGTGTGGGAGGAGCCTTAGATCCATACAACACCAGCTAGGCCGGCTCGCCCTTCAGCCCTAGTTTTGCACCCGTACATGAGAGTCAACGACCTTATTAACCAGGAATCAAAGGAATGGAATGTTGGATTACTAGTGGATTATATTAGCCATGCTGATATATCTTTCATAAGGAGTTTGGCCATAACTAAACTCATCGCCGTGATACATTCTGTTGAAAATACATTACGAATGGCCAATACACGGTTAAATCTGGATATTAGGTAGTTTGAAACTTGTTAAAAGCTGAGGAAGAAAAAGAGGTGTAGGAGCCAAGTATTAGTAAGCTCCAAGCCTTTGCTTGGATGATAAAAGCGCTGTGGGAACCGAAATTCACACTGTCGATTTCCGTTTAAATAAGGAAACTAAGAAAACCCTAGTTTCCCAGAGGACCCGGATATCTGTTAATTACCACACGTCAAGCAATCAGAACACGAGAATAACAACGATAAAAATAAGAAATCGAAAAGAGAGCAAAGTAGATCTTATTCCGAATCTGCGTATGAGCGTTACAACAAGGTATAAGCCTGGGCTCGAGAGCTGTCGGCGAGATTCCTAGTTCTAGCAACCCTAAGACGGCTAAACCTAATTGAGTCGCAGCTCGAAATAACAAAAACGGAAAATTGCCTAAATTGCTCTAAGTGCTAAGTTTGCTCTGAAAAAGTTCTCTCTTCTGCTCCTCGCCTAAGACTCCTTATATACTAGCTAGATCCAAGGTCGGTTTACGCTTTTACTCTTCTGCCCTTAAGCCGTCATAGCAAAAAATGGAGATTTTCCATTTTTTCCCGATCTTCATAATTATCTTCAAAACTTCCGTATTTATCCGCGGAAACTTGACATTTATCCTTCCTCGTGGGCCAAGCGTAAACCATGCTGTGGTTTACGGGCTTTTGGTTAGAAAAATCGTAGGATGGGCTTCGAATCGTGTTTTAGGTCCCTTTGGGCCGTCTTCCGACTCGACACGTTTACTACGAGTTTTCCGCGGTTTCTAATCCACAAAGTTTGATCGACGAATTAGAATAGCGGGAAACATGGACTGAGCTTGCTATGGTCTTCGGGAGATAGCATTCGAAGGTTTGACGAGAATGCATGGACTGGTGTCGTATCGATGTTCGGAAAGGTTCAATCGCTACACAGCGACCGAACTTTGGCTCAAGCTCGGTCGCTACGTAGCGACCGAGTGAGACGAGTGCTCGGTCGCTACGTAGCGACCGAGCTTTGGCTTGAGCTCGGTCGCTACGTAGCGACCGAGCGGGACGATCGCTCGGTCGCTACGTAGCGACCGAGCTTTGGCTCGAGCTCGGTCGCTACGTAGCGACCGAGCGGGACGATCGCTCGGTCCCTACGTAGCGACCGAGCTTGGCTGAGCTCGGCCGCTACGTAGCGACCGAGCGGGACGAGCGCTCGGTCGCTACGTAGCGACCGAGCGGGACGATCGCTCGGTCGCTACGTAGCGACCGAGCTTTGGCTCGAGCTCGGTCGCTACGTAGCGACCGAGCGGGACGATCGCTCGGTCGCTACGTAGCGACCGAGCGGGACGAGCGCTCGGTCGCTACGTAGCGACCGAGCGGGACGATCGCTCGGTCGAGCTCGGTCGCTACGTAGCGACCGAGCGGGACGATCGCTCGGTCGCGACGTAGCGACCGAGCTTGGCTCGGGTTTGGTTGCTACGTAGCGACCGTACGGCGTGTATACGTAGCGACCGAGCTTGGTTTGTTCGGTTTGAATCCCAAAGGATACTTCTTTGTAAAAACCTCGTATAAGTTATTTTTACGAAAATTACATCTCTTATTTTACTAACTCTTTCGGAAATACGATCTCCGAGGATTTTCGGGTGGTAATTCCGTCGTAACCGTTTTTGACCCCAACAGTTAGCCCCCCAGCCCGTTAGGATCATGTATCGTAAGATCCTAGCGTGCGGTTAGGCATGTTTGGCAAGTTAGGCGTGATGGATGGAATTAATATCCGAAAGTCCGAGCTTGAATAGTAAATCCTCATGTCTTATAAGAAGAGAGGTAACTTGTTCCATAATTTTTTCACTTTCTTGTTTTTCTCTAAGATCTTTCAAAAAAAAATCTTTCTATCTTTCTCTCCACCCTTTTCCTCTATTCTCTCAATAGAAGTGTAAAGATGTCGAGCAAGAAAAAGATTGCGAAAAAAGGGTCTTCGTCCGCGAGTCCTTATGAAGAGCTCGTCGTTCCGAAGATGGAGTTCGTGCCTCACTCGGTGCATCCTGCCGAGAACGAGGCATGGTGGGTTGCTCATTATGGCTCGTTGACCCCTCCCAAGGAGAAGCCATTCCCGGTCCTGGTCCATCGTGGAGTCGAGGAAGAGGATGCAAGCAGGACTACTGACGAGTTTCTCGCGACGATGCGATCGTTCTACCACATCCTGGATGCTGTGGAGTTCCGGGTTCCCTGCCGCGGGGAATGTGCTAACAACCCCCCGGAGGGTTACTTTACTTGTTATGAGGCGTTCGTAGTGCGTTGTCGCCTCTGGTTCCCCATACCCAAAATTCTCGTCCGAGTGTTGGACCGTTTCGAAGTTGCGATAAGTCAGTTGACACCCCTTGCCATTCAGCACCTTATTGGGATCCTGATCCTAAGCTACGAGCATGGCCTTTCCCTTTCCGTCGATCATTATGAAGCGCTTTTGAGGCTTCAACTTGTCAGGGGTACGGATAAGCATAGGTTGGTCCCTCGGAAGTTTATGTCAGTGGTTAAGAAGTTTATTTCGAACTTCAACTCGTGGAAGAAGTTCTTTTTCTTTGTCCGTATAGACGCTGCATCCGTCGAAGAGAGTTGCATTCCATTGTTCCGGAGGTTGCCGAATGATCGTCCCTTCATCAACCCTTTTGCTCCGTTCCCCGAGGACATCATTTCGGTGAGGGATCTTCTCAGGAATGGTCCCTTCTTCTGGACTTCTTTTACGCCGAAGAGGGTTCGGAAGGCACTGAGATTTGTGCAACCCGGTCCTGCTTTGGATGCAGACACGGGAAGCGACTCCGACGACGACCAGAATCCCGTCGAAGCTCCGACGGCTGCACCGGAGTCGAGCTCTTGGAAGGGAAAAGATGTCGATCTTGGCGACATAGAGTTTTCGATGGATGACTCTGTGCTTCCAGGATGGGATCCGAACCTTGCTTACGGCGACGGGAGCGGTTCGAGCGAGGCCTCTATTCCGGATTTCGATGATTTCTTTGCTGGGATGCCATCGGGTTTCGATGCTCCTCCTCCTACGAAAGAATCGGCGAGGCCGAGAGTCGTTGCGGAAGGATCTCGCATCATCAATGGGGTTAGTTTTTTTTTTTTTTAGAGAGTTTTTTGGTGATTGTCCCATGTATATATTTATAACATGCCAATCGATTTTGCAGGGCCTGAGCTTGCTGGGCTCGGCCATTGAGGCGGGCCATAGAGAAGCCATGGTCTACCGCTTCAAGGCGGAGAAAGCGGAGCGGGATCTCGCTCGCGTGCAAGGTGAGATGCTGGAGCGAGAGGCGCAGCTTACTCGTGATCATGCGCGGGCTGTTCATAAAGCGGAGAGGAAATGCAAAAGAGAAATCGTCGAGGTGATGAAAACTCGTGCATCTCAGTTCCAGGTTGAGTATGGGAACCTCAAGAATGCTTTTACCTCGGTGGGTGACTTTCGCGAGTGCCGCAGTTCGGTCGGCAGTCTCTGGAGGACGCGAGCCGATGACTATGTGTTTGAAGAGGAAATGAGCTTGATGAAGAGTGGGATGAGTGACCATGCCCATGCTGAGGCGCTTATCCCTCCGATTGATGAGAGGATTCAAGGGTTCTGGGATTCCATCCCGGTTTCCCCTGATACCGAGGAGGTTCCGACCGGTTTTCCCGATGGTGGCGAGGAAGTGGATCGTCCCGCGGATGCGTTCGGTGCTTCGTTGTCCGGGGACTTTGACTTTGGATTATGAGGGATGGATCAGTTATCCTTTTAACTGTTTTCGGCCGAGTGTGGCTTTTTGAATTTGGATTTCGTTTAGGCCTAGATGGCCGTATTTGTATTTACCGGGACTGGCCGTTGGTGGCTTTGAATCCCTTGCCGCTTTACGCGGTTTATTTATATGATAAATGTTTTTGTTCCGAGTTTTCCTGAGTAGGGTTGAAGTAAATACGAGTTGTCGTCTCGTATTTAGTTCTGATTAGACGTTCAATCTGTCGGTTCGTTCGTGATTTTCGTAAAAATTTACTTATCTTTACGATTTTCGAGAACCTTGAGATATGAACGGAGAGACATGGTTTAGGATCTCGTATCTTTTAGATATCATGCCTTGAGATGTTTGAGACCAGAGCGTTGGGTTTAGGGCAAGACCTAGGTTTACTTTCGGTTAAGGTTTGTGCGGTGACTAGCCGGCTATCGTTTTTCCTGTTGCGATTTCTTCCTGACTCGCACCGATTTAAAGTCCGCGATATGTTCTCGGCTTATATGACTTGTATGGTACGAATCGAGCATCTTCTCAGAATCAACTGGAAGTGCTAAACCAAAATTTCGGATTTTTGTTGTAGCGCGCTTTTGTCCTTGTGCTGGACGTTTTTTAAAGATCAAAAGAGTGATCGAATTGCGTTTGTTTAAGACGGCTGGCGTGTTCGTCGGGGCCAATCGACGAACGGGGTGTAAGGTTTTTGGTGGTCGCGTTCGGACAATTTGTTAGTATTGTCCTCGAATTTTAACTTTTGCGACGTCTCGCAGTTATTTCAAGGCTTATACGTGTATTTTTGCGTGTTTGAAAGATGATAATCTTTACGATTTTTGGGCCGGAAGGGGCCGTAGACAAGAGTCTTAACGTTTTCAGGCGTGTCCTGAAAGTTTCTTTTGTGTTTTACTGAAGCGTAAACGTTTTCGATAAAAAAAGACAACGTATATTGTAGTAAAAGTTTTTGAAGTTTCTAAAAACTCGATTACAATAATGAAGATTTTTCTAAGTGGGAGTATACGAGTATACGCACCCACTCCCCCCCCCCTTTTTAGAGAGGGGGATAGCTGAACTCGTCTTTTGACGGGCTGCCTACGTACCCCTTTCGAGGATCAAGCCATCTCGTAGTTCTGTTTCATGCCGCGAGTGTTCTTACTCGGCGGTAGATGTCGCGATGTCCGCCTTGACCGTGTCGATCGTGGCTGGGTCGACGCTATTTTCCGGATGTTCCGGTTGAGTTGTCGCGAGGGCTTCGGATTTATGTCGAGCTTCGACGTCCGATGCGTTTGCGTTGATAGACGATTTTACTTCGTCTTCTCCCGGGGCGCTTTTGGCTGAAGATCGATCTATCTTCGCGCGTTTGCCGTTTGTGGAGGCTGTGATTTGCCTTAACTTATGCTCCGCGAGGAAGCACAGTCGCGACTGTTTTTGACATCCCCATATGGCCGCGACTCCGCTCGGCGTTGGGAACTTGAGACCCAGGTGGTAGGTCGATGGAACTGCCTGCATGGCGTTGAGCCATGGGGTTCCCATGATTACGTTGTAGATAGCGGGATGATCGACTACCGCGAATTCGACGATTTTCGTGATCTCCTTGGCCATGACTGGCAATTGGATTGATCCGAGAGTCATCGACACTTCGCCCGAAAAACCCGTGAGCGGTTTTGGCGTCGGAATTAATTCTCCGAGTTCGATACTCATCCGCTTGAGAGTGTCGCGGAAGATTACGTTGACCGTGCTTCCCGTGTCGACGAGTACCCTTCCGACTTCTAAATCTCGTATGACGAGATCTATGACGAGCGGGTCGCAGTGAGGTTGGTCGATACCGCCGGCTTCTTCCTCCGTGAAGGTGATCGAGCAACTCTGGCCGTCTCGAGGAGGAGACCATGTAGGCCAATTTGCACTTGACTCTGCCTTCCGTTGGTAAGCCTTGATGGCCGACACGGTATCGCCGCAGTATTGTGATCCTCCGATGATCATATTGACTCTGCGACGATTGTTATCGTTCCCTTTGTCATCCGGCCTCCTACCGCGTTTATCCCCAGGATGGTTTCGTTGAGGAGATTTTTCAGCGGGCGGATTTCTATCCGTCTTTGGAGGCCGATCAGAATCGAGGATGAGATCCTTGACACTAGTTACTTCCGAAAGCTCTCCAGCAAGTAGCTTCGCGGCCAGTCTTGCTCCCAAGACTTTGCAATTGGTCGTGGAGTGTCCTCGGGATTGGTGGAACTCGCAGAAGGTGTTTTCGTCATACCCTTGATTGCGAGTCCATGTGTTGCCCGTGGTCCGGCCTTGATCCGAACTGATCGCATAGTTATGCGCCCCTTGGAGATCTTCCCCCTCGTGATGGACGTACTTGTCGTTACGAGAGTTCTTCTTTTTCCCCTTCGGATCTGCGTCTTTCGAGGATGGTCTTGCCGGCTTATGTTTTTGCGATAAGACTTTAGTTTCCTCCTCGACTATGATGTAGTCCGTTGCTTTGTGGAGGGCGTCCTGGATCGTTCGCGGTTTGTCGAGAGTTATCCATTTTCTGAATTTCGACTTGTACCAGAGCGTCTTTCTCAGCGCGTCGATGGCCACTTTGTCGCTTATCCCGCTGACCCTGGACATTATCAGCTTGAACCGACTGATAAACTCGCGGAGGGGTTCGTCTTCCCTCTGGGAGAGACTCCAGAGGTCAACATCGGAGGTTTCCCTGTCTATGAATACAGAGTACTGTTTGAGGAATTCCGATGCGAGCTGTCGAAAACTCCCGATGGTGTTGCGACGAAGGCGTGCGAACCATTCGAGCGCTGCTCCTTCGAGATTTTCGACAAACAGGCGGCAATAGCCGGCATCTTTTTCGCCGTCCTTCAGTCTTGCTCTTCCCATCGCGATGTGGAAAGCCTGAAGGTGCGCTTTTGGATCGGCCGTACCATCGTACTTCGGTACTTTGATCTTTCCCGGATCGGACACCCTCATGTCCGAAATGCGACTGGTAAAAGGGGTCTTTCGAGCTCCTTCCAGCAGTCGATCGATCTCGGGGGCAGCACTAGTAGCATGATGGATTTGAGACTTTACGGCTCTCACTTCTGCCGCGGTCTTAGTGATGTAGTCGCGAAGATCGCGGATATCCGATGTCTCGTCAGTGGATTTCCGAGCCTGTCGGCGTTTACTGCGAGTGAGCTCGGTTTGCCTTTCGGCCAGCTCCTCTTGTTCGTTCCAATAGGCGACTTCCTCTTCTTCCGTCATTGGTTTTTCGAACGGGGAGCCTTCCCGAGCGGATCGGCTTCTGGTCCTTCTTGGATGTCTGT